>NW_024527710.1:9976472-10169548 GCF_017590135.1 Pyrgilauda ruficollis
TCAGCTGGCAATACACCCATCTTCCTCTTGTACAGATTTCAACTGTTATTGTATCCACTCTGATACCGCAACACCAGGAGGGGTTTTATCCAAAACCACCTATGCCTTAAACAAGGGTCCCAATCACTAGATTATCTCTACTCGTGCATCAATTTATACATTGCAATGAATCAACAAAAAACTCTCCCAAAAGACAAATATCAATGTAGAAAGTCTATTGTACAATGGGATTATAACCCTACAAATTTAATTTTGATTATGAGAAGAAAATTTTATTTTTCAATAAAGTATTTGGGGAAAAAACCCAAATCAACAGTTTTTACAGTTGGAGTGCAGTCTTAAAATAGCTTTATTGTTGTTGTTTCATTATTTTAACAATCTCCATTTAGTTACTGAATTGTGGATTATTTAAAGTAGTACTTGGGAAAATCATGCGGAAAATGAACTCAAACTTGGCATGTGTAAGAGGAAGTGCTAAACTTCAGAGGAAGGACTGGAGAACTAACACAGTGAGTTTGGCTAGAGGAACTCAACAAATAACAACCCACAAAGAAAGAGGAGTTGTTTAGAACGGAAGACAGCAAAACTAGGAACTAACTAACAGATTAAATTACGAAAGGCAAGTACTAGAATGAGTACAGTGAAAATTATTTTGGTTGGCAAAATCTCTAGCAAAGGGGGATCTTACACAGTTAAAACTTTAAGACCAGCTCAAAGCCCACCCAGGCCCCGGTTCAGGTCAATGACAGTGAAGCAGACCTAAGGACCAAAACAGTCTTTCCTGTCTCTGGCTTTGAAGGGAAGATTCAGATGTGATTGCCAGTTCAGCCCTATGAACAAATACAGTGTGTTTCTTTTTCTTGACAAACTTTTTCTTCAGCCCTCAGTGCAGGTTGTGTCACATCTTCTGTCCCGCAGCCCAACTCTGAAATTTTACTTTTATGTTTTATTACAGACAAGGAAAAGCTCTAGTCTTTAGTCTCTCCTCCTGCTCGAAAATAAGATTATAATCACCTTCAGATAGCTGTATTTCAGGAACTAACGAAGTGAAACACTTCATTCCTTAATCACCGAATTTCTGCCTGCTAACCGCTTACAGGCGCGCTCAGCCGCGGCCGCGCCGGCCCCGCGCTCCCACACACGTGGGGCTGTGCAGATGGGCAGTTTACTAGCTCACAGTGTTTGCCTGCAGCTGTGCCATTCAGCAATGATTTCCTGCTTGGGTTTTATACTGCATCCAAAACCGACAATCCTCTGTTTCCCTCAGAGGCTGGCTATGGCATTTATAAGATATATTACCTATAAAATACCCAAGTATTTGGCAGTCTTAAATAGTCTGATGCAGAGGACAACACAACACGGTAGGAAATGAAAGCAGTGGAAAGGGGAAAAGACAAAGTTTTGCAGTTTTGCCTGGTTTTTGATGGTTTAATCTTTCTTGGCCAAACTCCTGAAGCTTTCCTGCAATTCTCTGAAGTGCTAGCCGCATTCCTTTGCCAAAGGTGGAGCAAATCTCTGGGTCATCCCTAAGATGTGGCTCAGAAACACATCCTTCTTACTGGAAAAGGAAAACCAGGAAAGTTTGCCTCTGCTTGCAGTTGAAGCAATTTATATGCAGCATTAAAGGAATTTGCCTTTGGAAAGCAGTAAAAATACACAGTAAGGCCCTCTGTGAGAAAGATTTGGGTATTTTTTGCAACAGATCTTGCAAATTAAGATATACAAAGTGATAGCATGAGACTATTATCTGACTGTCAACAGTGGGAGCTGGAACATCTAGCTGGAACTAGGAAAGGAATTGAAATCAAAGGAAATGCAGAGGGACTTCATCAAAAAGGACAAAAATTAGCAGGAGTTTGGAAGAACCAACTGGCCTGTAACCTAGTGACAGAAGAAGACAAACCATAAAGGTTTCTGGTCTAGTGTATTTAAAATTCTTACAATCAAATCCCAAACTTCACATGCCTATATTAAGAAGAAATAAACCTAAGACTGTATAAGGTGGAGAAAGCATCTTTTTTATTCTCTTCAGGTTTTAAAACTTGGAGCCCCCTGGTTTCTAAAGCTCGTTGTTTTTGTTAGCACTGAGAGTGAAAATGAAATATGCACCGAGATCCACAGAAGGAAAAATCTGCTACAACCAGGAGAAAGAAAGTTAAAGGGTGAGTAGAAGGAGAGGAGGGCACACAGAACTTTGGCAGAAATCCAGTTCTAAGCCAATGTGAAGTAAGCATGCTCTTGACACCTCAGAGCAAACTCCAGACGGCAGAGAGCATAAACATGAACCTGCCTTTGAGAAACGTTTGCCAAAATAAATATGTTTTCATAAAATCTAGCCCAAGTGACAGGCCCTTTTTCATGACTCTTCATTCCCTAAATTTTGATTTTTGGAGTTCTATCTGTCTGTTTTCACATCAACAGAAAGTAGCAGGTTTTCAATGAAACCACCAAAGATGGAGAGTGCTGTTAGATGTCTTCTTGTAAATGAAGAGAGGGGGACACACTAATCCCTGGAACACCTTATGTGGCTCCAGTATTCTGAGAACAAGAGTTGGCAGCAATTTTGAAAGGGTTGATACTGATCACATTTCAAGCGTGCAAAAAGAAGTACCATCCCTGGCATGGAATCTGCCATTCCTGCAGCAGGCCACAGCTACAGGGGATATTGGCAAGAGATGGTGCATAAATGGGGGAAACAAGGGCAACTGGCCAGTTGAAATTCATGGTGCAAGTGCAAGAAAAAAAGTGGGAATTCAAGTGAAGATGAAATATTTAAATATCAAAAGAACCTCCTGGAAAATTCAATATTAAATGTACCTAAGAGCTTAGAGCACACATCAGTTACTTGCAGTCAGCTATGTGGATTGCAGACTCAGACTCAGGCAATAAAAACTTAGAATATTCAAGGTTAATTTTATTTAAAATCTAAAACATTAAGGGGCAAAAATGGCTACTTCGTCAGACAACTGTTATTTTACTGAGTACTGTTATTACCAGCAAGACATAATTACACCTTTAGAATCCCTTCATCCCTGGTTCCTGTGCACTCTCTGCATTCCCAGTGTTTCTGGGATTTTTACATCTCAGTAAAGGCACAGATAAGGTTCATGCTAAATTAAAAAGTTTTACTTGTGAAAGAACGTTGGGTGAAAACACCCTAGGTCAATAAGCTTTATATTTAAACACAGCTATGCAGAGTGTTTCAGAGACTTTTAACCATAAATAAACTTAAAACAGTCTACAACATGGCAGAATTAAGTTTGTATCTATGTATGTTATATTACATTACATTATGACCCACAGAGGGCCAACTTTTACTTGTTGCTGAAATGCAATTGCCTCTGGGATGAAGCTTATTGAAACTTCAGCAAGAAATGAAGAACAGTGTAGCCAACTGAAACACAAGAAGAGTTTTCGGGGAAAAACCTAATACTGTCCCCTTCAAAAAACCCCAAAAAATGATTTCACAATTATGCTTTAATGGGCTATGATTTCTGCTCTTAGATACACGTATTGCTGGAGATTCTGTCATAAGACATGGAAAATAATGGTTCTGACCAATGATGATAAGGAAAGGAATCTTATAAAATATTTTATAATAATACAAGAGTCTATTTGAATCTAAGTTTAGGTGAGCTTGCACAAGTCTAGGTAACTGTAGGTGCTGTTTGGCTTGATCCACAGCAGGAACAGGAGAATCCACAGCTTCTGCTTCCTGCAGCTCATTCTCACCAGCTTCAGACACCCTGAACACAACTGTCAGTTCCATTTACCGGCTGTCATTCATTTTCATTTTCCATGTTTAATGTTAAACACCATAAAATAGTATTAATGAGTATTAGCATTCTAATATCCTCCCTGTTTTATTAATCTGTGATGAAGCATGGAACCTACTGTTGCTGTCAGCATCCACCTGTGAAATCTGCTGTTACCCTCCACAGGTAGCTGCAGGGGGCTTCCCTTGCTATCACTGTCAGCACAATCAGCTACATCTACAGGTGCAGATAGTGTTTGTGATTCCCCACTACAAACAAGCAGATCATTAGCCCTTTCATTTTATTTGTGTTCTTTTTTTTTTTTTTTAAACAAGCAAATGTTAGCTCTTGTACAGCTATGCAAGCTGGGTTGGGTTCTGATCTTAGCTCCATGGCCTTCAACAGAGATTCTTCAGATCACATCAAAAGAACATGAGGCTGTATTTCAGACTGGTGCTCATAATTAATGTTAGAAATGTATACATAAATACAACCAAACAAATCCTAAGGCAACTTACAGTTTTGGCTAGAAAGGAGTTGCATGTTTATACAGAACAATAAAGATGTAAGAAAAAGGGAGGGAAGACAAAAAATAAAAGAGGGTGTGTTGGAAGAAAAAGAAAAGTTAATTCTGAACCCTGTAGGTACATAGTTCATGGTTCTCATCGTTTAAAGGATAAAGCCAAATAACATTTAAAAATTCCATGTAAGCTGGGAGCTCTCTTGTTGAATCTCAACGTTATTTTCTCCTGATCCTTTGATGGAGATTAAAAATTTCCATGTGAATACAAAGAAAGAAACAACAGTTACTCTGAGATTTTTTCCCTGAGCATTTAATGCTCCAAAATAGAGCAGCCAGCCACCATTCCCATCTCCTCCCCCCTCCTTCTTGAAAAAAAAAAGTCAACTCACTTTGAAGAAAAGACAAAACAGACAAAACAGGGTCAGGGCAAGGGGGATTAGGGAAATGATATTTATATCATGGACCAAATTAAAATGTCAATGCAAGAGGCAGGCAAACAGCCCATGCCACATATATACACCAGGCATGTTTCCTCAAGGAAACAGGAAAGAGATTTGAAAAGAGTTAATGCAGTCCTGAGTTAATACCACCTGCCTCGGACTCAACACCACTTAAAATACAGTGTTTGGGTCCATTTCCCACAACGTGGTTTTAACAAGCACAATGGAGAAAGGAATTATAGGACTTTTCCCCTTCTTCTCACTGATTCATTACTAAAAATGCTGGAATTTCTGAGACATGCTAAGAATGTGGAGAAAGCAGAGAAGGACTACATACAAAAGGAAAAAAAAAATCAAGTGATAAATCTCTAGGGTGTGCCACATCTCTGCAGAAGGCTAATTCTGTCCTTACATCTTGCAATAATCCTTTTGCCTTTGTTTGATGTAACCAAGACCAATTATAATAAAGGAAAACTCCAAAGTAACCAGGCAAGCCAATAAATTACCAGGCAATTAATTGTGCCTAATTCAATAACCTGCAGCACTCGTCACAGCATTAAACATCTGTTATATCTTGCTATGTTCTATTTCTCCAGTTCTACTCTCAAAATTTGGACCACAAAAAGAGTAAATACATTTCTCACACCCTGCCATAATTTCATACTAATTGTCAGTGACTCTTATTTTTGAAGTTAAAAGCCTAGGGAAAAGACAAGGAAACTTCGAGAAATGATCTACTAAAAGGTAATTCCACATGACTGCCTTTGTGCTTCATTTGTCTTTCCATACTATTTTCTAACTAAAACCTTCAAGCCTGACAGCAACATACTCCCAAAGCTCACAAGAACGTGCATGACTCATTCAAAAGCCATTACGCAGCAAGCCAGTAAAACTGCACAGCTTTGCAGGCTCAGGTTTATGAATGACTTCCCAAAACTGCAGAATCACCACCAAAACCCCACGTTCCGGGTGATGGAGGGAAAGCAGAAGACACGCAAGTGACAGTCACAGACACCATAACACGGAGAGGAACCAGATCAAAGTATGAAAGGGATGGTATGGATGCAAACCACATAAAAGCTGTTCTCAAGTTCCACCAAGTCTGGATGCAGTTAAAGGAGCAGGGATCTAACTTCCACTTCTGCCAAAAGGCCCTTTGGGAAACAAGGCAGCTTTCTGAAAAATTGACCACAGAAATTAAAACTCCTCAATTACATACTCAAATCCTTTGAAAGCGTGTGCACACTCAGCTCAGGTCATCTAAGTAACCTTAACTCTGCCCACTTGCCAAACAGCCAGCAACACCCCACAGCTCCCAACTAACACAGCTTTTGCACAGGAATGCCAGCAAGTTTAGACATTTTTAGAACTTCTCTCTGACCAAAAGTCTCTGAGGCTGTCGGAGGCCACCCAGGGTGTTTGGCAGGTTGTACACACTGCTGAGGAATGGATCTCATTCATTCCCAGACAGCATCCCATTCTTCTAAAACAAGCGCACCTGCAACAAATGTGATTCCTTGCCAGAACTCATCTTTCCCGTTTCTCTCCCACCTCCGCCTTTGCAGCCATCTGTGTCTGAGTTACCAACTTTTTTCTAAGTGCCTTTGAAATTAGGCTCCTTTTCTGAAAAAGAAACAGGCATTCTGACAATTTGCCTAAACAAACACACATATACAATGCATTTGATAAGGCTGACATGTATCTATAGACCGATGAGTTATGTAAACTTTAGGTGC
The DNA here is from genome assembly GCF_017590135.1 of Pyrgilauda ruficollis. Classification (NCBI taxonomy): domain Eukaryota; kingdom Metazoa; phylum Chordata; class Aves; order Passeriformes; family Passeridae; genus Pyrgilauda; species Pyrgilauda ruficollis. Next base: position 9,982,927 of record NW_024527710.1, read on the forward strand.
ATAATTATGTATTTAGATAAATAGACTGAAACACTTCAGACTTGTATAAAACGTGTAAGTGCCAGAAAATACAGACACGGCTGTAGCTTCACATGGGCAACATCTTCCACCCCACTCCACTGGTATTGCATTACAGGCACTGGAGATGCTCACATGAGAGACTTTGCTCTTTCTCCATGCAGATACTGTGTTTGGTGATCTGCAATCAAACTGACCTATCCTCAGTTTGACTAATTTCTCTCAGCAGTCTGGGAAATAAACTGGAAGCTCTGATGCATAATTCAATCCTGCCTGCACCTATACAAGTACCATTTCTATGCCCTTCTCCCAGCAATCATTCTACCTTAACTCCTATCCTCTATACTCATTGCTAATCCTTGCTCCACCCCTCCCTGTAGGACAACTCTTCTGTTCTTTTTACCATGGTGTTTGCAAGGTGATCTGTCTCTGATAAAACTAAACTTTTTTTTTGTTTTCACTTTGTCCTTTCTTGAAGAACTTTGAAAGCTTTTTGGCCAATGAATCCCATCTCCTCTTTTTTCACAAGACAGCTTTTATGCATAGTGTTCTTTCCAGGTGGTATTAATCCATAAAAGTTTGGTGTAAAATGCTGTGGGAGCTATAGTTCATCTCTGCATCTTTGATTTAGGGGAAATATCACTCCTCTTCATTCAGCTCTTGGACTTCTTCAAAACCAGTAGTTTAACTAGACAGCATTCAGCACTTCTCATAGACTATTTAAAATGTAATACTCCTTTTTTTAATTTTATTATTTTTTTCACTTTAAGTAAAGAAATTCACAGTTGCTCCTCTTTGATTCAAGATAGTTCTAAGATCAACCCTTACCTCACGCTCTAGGCTCCTTATCACATTCAAAATGGAACTCAGAGTACCATTACTGATTGAATGATGGTTCACCAACTTCAGGAAGACACTTCTTAGCTATACATTTTCATGTATGTGTGTTCTGTCATCACTGGTAGCATTTACTGTCCCATCTACAGGCAGGAAGTTAGAAGTCTCCCACAACAGTAATTCAATGCAATAATAAAGTCAGCAACAGTGTTACAGATATATTTATGATTGTTCATGTTTCATTTGCCTTGCTAAGGCACAATGAAATTTAACATTGAACTAACACCTAGAATTAAAAAAAAAACTATAAGAAAAAAAAAAAAAACGATAAGAAAAAGCGAAATACTAGGAAGACAATAATTGTTTTCTCTCTTTACCCAAAATTCAACCAGTCAGTAAAAGGGGACTCAGCATTTCAGAAAGATGTATCAGTGACTGAGGTGTTGTGGAAGAACAGAGATTTAGAAGCAAAACAGAGAGGGACAGAAAAGAAAACATTATCTTGAAAATAGTACATTCAGATCATCTGAATGAAGAATACAAGGGAATTATGTTTTTCAATATGCAAGAGACATATATATGGTATCATAGTATACGGATTGTGTCCTCACAGGGAGATGCCCAGCAAGGCAAGATAATAACTTTACCCAAAGCATTATCTTACATGCAAGTAGTGCTGGGTACAGAAAATGTACTGCATTGAAAAAGGAATGTTTAGGGTGATTCTGCTCAAGTTGCAATGATTTAGAAGAAAAAAATCAATGAGAAAAAAGCACACAAAGATGGGTAAACTAATTACTTGGTTCCGAAATCACATCTCGTGTGAAGACAGAAGTCAGCTTGAGTGAAGGTTACCCAAAGAAACTGAAACTGCATCAAACAGTGGAAAAATAGTTAACCATTTTTAATGTTTATTATCAGATCAGAAGGAGCCCAGCTGAGGCCACCACGAGGGCCAAGAGCACATGACACAGGAGGAGAAGCTGGGGGGGCTGGGTTTGTTCAGCCTGGAGAAGAGAGGGCTGCGGGGGAATCTGATTACGATTTTCCACTGCCACAAGTGAAGTGATACAGAAGACAGAGTCTTGCAAGAGGTGCACAGTGAGAGAGCAAGAGGCAACAGATGCAAGCTGCAACAAGGGAAATTCCAGTTGGGACATAAAGAAAATAACTTTTCAGTGAGTGGTACAGTCCTGGGACAAGGCCCAGTTTCCATCCTTAGAGATTTTCAAAACTCAACTGCAAAAAAAACCCTGAGCAACACAAGAGTTAGACTTGAGCAGGAGGCTGGACTAGATCCTGCTAGACATTCCTCCCCAATCTAAATATTTCTATGATTCTATAATTGAATGACATCTTTCATGCCCTTCCTATATTTTTTTACAGAATCCAAAGGGTCATAATATGATGCTGTAAGTCACAGTAAGAGAACAAAACTGACACATTTTAACATTTACCTTAGAAAAAATTTGCATTAGGAGCAGCTTGGGTGCAAGAACACATCTTGGTGCTGTCACCAAGCATGCTTTGGTATGTCAGGCAGGTGGCCACTATGGAGTATCATGGTCCCACAAAAAGGTTTGCAGTTATTGATGAAGTTGATTAGCTCCAATGGAGCATATCCAAAGATATGTCCACTCCCAGGTAGTCTGCCAACAGGAAAAGGAATTGTATTTCTTACAGAAGGCATTTGCTGAAAATCATAATGTGTTTAAATCTAGTTTGGATCATTAGGGCTTTTCCCCCTGAGGTTTCAGGAGTAAGCTTGATTGGTACCATGGAAAGATGATAGCAGTAATGATACCCTGGAGGATGAGGACATCAACAAATTTTAAATCCTGGCATTTCTAGTAAGGAGCAAGGAAAGCTCCAACAGCTGGATATGTTTGACAAGGAAAGGAAATAGGGAAGATGAATTGCCATTTCACATTGTAATAGATTAAATGCACTAAGGAGGAGCCTGGGTTGGGTTGATTGTGGGTTGTTTTTCACTCTTTTTCTCTTCCTTGTTTGAAAAGCTACAATCTATTTGCCCTGACTTCACACAGTATACTTCCTGTAGGAGCTATTTGTTTATTTATCCGTTTTAATCACAAGGAAAGTATTCATTATAAAATCTCTCCTTACAGCAAAGAGAAACCTTCCAGCCACACGGCTGACACATGTTAACTTGCAGGTATTCACAGAGCAGGTTCTGTTTTAAGCCATCTTTCAGGCAGCCACACAAAGACCACCAAAGCTGGGTGTTCAGCTCTGCCAGACCTCCCCCAGCCAGCAGCCCTTGCCAGGAAACACAGGTGACAGCCTGAATGATAAAAAGGCATTTAGAGGGGAAAAAGAAAAAATGCACTGGTTTAGTCTGGGCAGCACCTTAATATAAACCTGCAGGGGCCTTTGTGTACAGCATAGCACACAGCCATCCAAGCAGGAGCTCCAGAGACAGTCACTCACACCTCCAGCTTCCAAAGATCTCACACTGCCCTGCCCTTTATCAACGGAGAAGGGTGGCTCTGCTGCAGCTCTTTTCATGGCCACAGATCTCCCAACACACACTGAGACAGCAAACATTCCTCTCCCCTCTTGGTGCTGGCCCAGCAGAGGCTCTCTGGACACAGCAGAGGGGAGCTGAGCAGAGAAGTGTGCTCTGGGATTGCAGCTGAAGCAGTTTGGAAAGGCAGAGCACTATGACCTCACACAATTTGCTCTTATTTATTTCAGCAGTTTAATAAAAAAAAAAAACCAACCCAAACCCCAGTGTTTAACTTTGTAAACAAATCATACTGACTTTGGCTATAAAGTTTACTGCAAATTTGCTCAGTTCAGAAAAGAGTTTCTCTATTGGCAAATTCTGGCAGGCATCTCTCCAGCGCTGGAAGAACTGCAGAAAGCTGATTTGTTTTCTTAGCTACAGCTCAGACTCTCACAGTGTGCACCCTGAGAGGAGGGTTCCTCAGGGAAAGTAGATTTCCCTGGTGGCAGGCAAGATGTTAGCACTCAGCATTTCCAGGATAAGGCACTGTGAATTGCCAACTCAGACCTTTTGACATGAGCACAGTGCTGCTGTTTGTCATTCTTGCCTTTCCAGTACCACAATCGATCCTTCTGGACACAGGAAGGGCTGCCCACTTCCCAGGTGACTGTACCTGGGAAACTGTGGCTTTTTCTACATCTAAAACTTCAGAAGGACTAGATTCTGGACAAAATGGTGATTTGCAAAACACATTACTAAACACAGTAAAATTTTATGGTTTTAGGAGGAAGAGGGGTGGGGGAAAAAGGGGGAAGGACACCATAAAAGTATGTGAAATGTCCTACTATGTAAGAGGAATGCGTGTTGCCAATTTTGTTTTACGTATGCCTGCACAGTCTGTAGAAATGAAGTCTGATGACCTTACGTCACAAAGTGCATGTGACACTCAGGTGGAGAACAGAAAACTCAGAACATTTGAGTATACACACAGTGGCATCTGCCTCCACCAAATCCGAAATGACCAACATTCAGAGGTGGTGCAACTAGGATGCCTGAAGAAAAATTGTCCAGAATTTCCTATTTTAAGTCTCTGTTTTCATCTGTTTGTAAACTTTGCCAAAGTATAACTGTTCTGGCTGAAATTACCCATGCCAGGTGTTTCCCTCAAGCTGATTATTTTTTGGATAGCGTCACCAAAAACGTCTCAGCTATTTCCAAGAAAAAAATTATGGAAAAACCCTTTTGTTTTGATCATGTTAAAAATATTTCATCTGCTGTGCTGAAAAGCTCTTGCACTTCCATGCTTAGAATTTGGCACACCACAGGGTTGTCTTTTCGTCTGGGCATTACATTTGTAAACAGGAAAAGTGCCCATACTACACCAGGCTAAGTCTGAAAAAACACTGTTTGCACATGCTTGGAAGAGACCTGTTTGGTTTGGGTTTTTTTACTTCTAAAAAGTAGAAGTACTTCTACTTTGGGCATGCTCCATTCTCTCTTTTCTGCAAGGCAATTGAAGTATTTGTGCACTGTTCCACAGGGTATGCTCTGGGCCAAGGTTATAAATGCCGAGATGGATATTCTTTGAGGTTTAGAGCATCCCCTCTCCTTCTGGTGGCTGACATGAAAGGTGATAAATCTATGCTGATAACAGCTACTCCGTTAGCAAGAGTCACAGCAAGAGACACTGATTAATTCTAGAAGTGTCACATACATAAATATATATACACACACTTAAAGAATATCATGGTACTAGTCAGGGCACTCAAATTAAGAAAAACTAGCAGCATGTTGCTTATACCTCAATTAAGACCTTGTGTGTTCACATTATGATACAACCCTTAAAAACACACCTACTTTTCCTCTCTCACCAATCTCAATCTCTTCTTTACCAAATGCAAAGATGGACTATGCCCTGGGGATGGATCACCTTTGTGTAATGAGGCAGAAGAATGCCTCATTTGTTAGAACATGTGTGTTAAATGTACAAGGCAGAGGGCTGCAAGAGGAGAAAAGAACTGCTAAGATGTAAGACAAATGAATGATGCCTGAAGAACTGATTTACTTTTTTTTTTTTTTGTTGTTGTTTGTTTTTTTTGTAATTCCCTTCTGTCAGAGGATTTTATGGATGGTGCTGAATGCAGAACATAAATCTAATTTCTGCAGGTTGCCACTGATTATCACCCTGCAACAGCTATCATCAATGGAAAATACTTTTTCAACATTATGAGCTCCCTGTATAACATTAATAATTGAAAAATGGCATACTTAAGACAAAGCTGCTTCAAACCTCAACTCTTATGTACTCTGGTTTCCGACTTTCAGAAGGGGAAAACCACTGCTTCACTAATAGATATGCTGGAAAGAGTTAATGGGCATTATAAAATCAGTGATGGGTGCCAAGAGGAGTGTATTTACTTTTACCTTTTCAAAACAAAGTATTTGACTTATCTACAGAACATGGTTTAAACAGGGATTAAGGCTGGTGGCCTCCACCTGAACTACAGAAGTTATGTACAACGCTGAGCAGTGTCTCCTTCAGTAAACATCTCAGGCAATAAAATGAAGCAATGGTCACAGATGGGGGAAAAAAAACCCAAACAAGGTACAAAGTCACATAACTGAGGCTGTACCATAATACATGGGAAAAACAATAGCAAAAAGTTCCAAAGGTTTTTGTATGCTCAACCTGTAACTACAGTTTGATTAGTATATTCCTGATAAGCTCTGCACTGATGAAATCTGAGAAAAATTATTTTGGGGACCTTATTGATTAGGACCACATACTGCTTTGCTTTAGGCAGCCTTGATCTGGCTTTGGACTTTGTGGTCTACCTCAATGAGGGGTGAAAACAGCAGCCCCCATATGCCTACAGCTGTGAGCATGGTAAAATTCTAACAAATACAACAAATGCTACCATCTGTACCTGCACAACTGACTTTGGGCACAAGGCCATTCATGTATACATGTATTATAAATGCATATTAGGTATGTTCTTAAGCATATTCACAGGATATGTAGAGACATATCTCCAAGACTTAAATTTCCAAAGCAAGTTTGAATTTTCCATGTTAAAACTTTACAAGGAAAGGGGTTGCTCTACACCTATCTCCCCTCTGCCCTCCTCTCAATTATGTATCTCACTTCACCAGGCCGAAGCTTTAGAAATTTTCAGGAAAACCAGAACGCAAGCTACCATGCAACTTCCCTTTGATCACGTTTCTCCTGGTAGCAGCTCTGCTGGGATTGTTAGCAAGCCAACTGTCAGCACACAGCAAAGAAATAGCAGCACATGTCTGTGAGGCACGCGGGGCTCACACGGCACGGGCCCGCATCCTGCCCTCTGCTACACGTGGAGTTCAGGGGGAAAGGGAATAAGGACTCTCTTCTTCCATCTGCTCCGAATGCAGCAGCGAGGCAGGATTCCAACCTAGCACTCAGGAGAGTGCCAAAAAAGGGACTGGCTACTGTGCTGGCTGCCACTCCAGGGCCCCAGGGGTGTGAGGCCCGCCAGCTGTGGGGTGGAGCCGTGCCCCCAGCCAGCTACAGCCTCTGCTTCTGTCTCACTGCTGGCTCAGCGCGTGCAACGATCGCTTTAAGAACAGCAATATTGTGCAGTTCATCGTGTGGTGCAGGTGTTCACCTTCAGCTGTCCCTCCCTGGGCTGGCAGAGCAGCTCCAGCAGCACGCACAGCCTCTGCTCGCCTGTCTTCTCACAGCACAGAGTGTGGCAGCTATGAGATCCACGGGCTGGCTTTGCTCTGAAAGAGGAAATGCTGAGGAAAGGAAAGCTCTCACCTAAATGCAAAGAGCTTGTATTTTTAACTGACTTCCCTCCCATGTGCAGGTGTGATACAACTCCACACTCTCCACCAAGACCGACCTCAGCAACTCCAATTTCACTCCTGAAGAAAGGAACCTGGTGAAGAATCAAAGGCCTCTGCTGAAATAAACCCTAGAGCTAGGTACCACCAGCAGAAAATTCAGCCAAACAAGAGCTGCTTCACATTGAGGTCACAGCTCCTGTTCAGACAGGATAAATCCAGCTGGTAGCAGGGTATGGTCTGTGAATCCCATGTGGACAGACTCAGAAGTCACCAGTGATTGGGTATCCACTGCAGATGCAGGGATGGAGACGTTCGTCCGAGGCAGAGCTCCCAATCCCATACTGGCACCCCTGTGCAGAGGCTGCCAGTGCAGCTGGTTAAAGAGCACTTTTTAACCAACCTACCCTCATGAAGCACAAGTATGGAAAGAAGAGAAGGAACAAATTCCAGCTGTAGGAAACTAACTGCTATGGGCAAGAATTTCTTCAGCTGTAGCCCAAGCCAGCATGGAACCACGAGCATTTGAGCTTGGCAGATTTGGACAGGGTAGGACCCTTGCACACTTGACTTCACTAGGATTCAGTGCTGAACTAGTGGATGAGTGATAGATGGAGATTTAACTGCCAATATGCATTTTTTCCTCCTAGGAGAGGAAAGAAAAAGCAGTTTCATTCCTGAAAAATAAATTCCCCAGGTTTAAATTACATTAGGGGCATGGTATTTTTTATTTTTGTCTGGACATACATATTTGAGGGTGTTCTAATAAACAGAATATTTCCTCTGACTTTTATTCAAAGGCACTAGCAAGTTCTGCCTTTTAAAACTCAAGAATTTGATTTGCTATAGTGCAATAAAACTTCAGGCAGGATAATCATAAATTCAGGCCTTTAAAAATAGTTCATAAAAATGTATTAAAGGACTACAAACTGAGTTACAGGCTACCAAACAGTATTTTGACCTCTCCTAACATCCCTCATCATAGCATCTCACTGCTGCCAAGCAAATACTGATTATTTTCCAAACAATCCCACCCAGAAGAGGAAACAAGTACATAGAGAAATCAAAGGATCTGTCTAGTACCACAAAGCAAGACAGTGATAAAACTGATGAAAAAACCCTTGGTATCATGACTTCATCTTGGAGCTGAATATTCAGCCTTTTTCCAAAGCTGCCACTCAACAAAGTTGTTCCAAATCCTAAAGCAAGATTTATATACTTAGACAGAACCAAGGTTTAGCCATTTCATGTTTTGTTTTTTTCCCCTGTTTTCATATTAGTTGCTTGTGACTTTGTACTTTATCTACAACACATATATTAAACTGAATGCCAATTACTCTTACAGGTACAGCTATAAACAAATTAGATTCACCCAGGCAGAGCTTGTTCTTGCCATATCTTTGCAGCTAAGCTGGGACTCACTGAAGAAGAAACAGATCCCATACAGATAACCACATTAGTTTTCACATAATGCTTCAATGTGGAAGTAATCATAATTTTCCTCTACAAAAGCCAGTTGTAGCAACTGAATTTTCTACTGCTGGGCAACATCTTTTCAACTTTTGTATGTCAAAAAAACATTTGAAAAAATGTAAATGCTTCACTGAGCTACAAACAATGAAAAAAGGTGTTCTGCCTGCCATCAAACCCCGCTGTTAAAATATTAACACAATGTAAATATTGTAATATTGAGGAAGTACACTGTGTCAGTACTTCCTGGCACTGTACAAGAGCTTCACTGTTCCCTTCAGTCCCTGCTGTTAGTTTTAAACACGCACAACTTAAACAAGGCATCTGAGCTTCTCCAGTCCTAGTGCAGAATTGCAGAGAGGCAAAATCTTACTGTAGGTTCTTTCTAGACTAAAACCCAAAGTATTAAAATGAATCCTTAAACCCAAACAATTATGTAGATGTCAGTACTTTTGAGGCAAAAAAAAAAATCCCCAGAGTCTTTCAAAAGTCTTGGCATATTGCTGCCAAACATGGAAAGATCTTTGGGTATGCACTGTCCTCCCCTTCCTCAGAGAAGAAAAACAAGCTGCACATGCCCACCAGTGCCAGAAGTCTGAAAGCTGAAGTTATTCCTTATGGCAAAAGTCCCATTCTCCAGATTTGCCAGTTAAGCACATTACTTGCAATTGACTCTCTCAATTGACTGAATAAGCAGTATTTGTATAATAAAGAGAATGAAGCAGCTATCTACCATCAGTAAGCCAGATGTTGCTATCAGGTCTTAAGAAATGCTGTCTAACTGCTGTAATGATCTATTTGTCATGGAAGTGTCACAGAAAAGCAGCACAGCTTCAAAAAATAGTGAAGACAGAGAATAACCTCGCTATAAAAAACAACAAAAAAAAAACCCAGTTGGTTATACTTGCAGAAAGTCAGTGGTCTTCTTCTATGGAGATCTGGGGGCAACTAGAAGAGTTTTACTCTACTGGCTTTGGTTAATACAAGGTGAAATCCTGACTGAAAAAGTCAAAGATCTCACCAGTTTCCACTGAAATAGCAGAAAAAAAATTGAAATCTGAAGTTACTGCTATTTACACCTAGAGGCTGATATGTCACTCTCTGAGTGACATATCTGACAAAGAACATCCTTGTCCCGCAGATCTAAAGTCAAAACCAAATGAAATACCAGGGAAAAATAACTGAATACATGAAATATCTAATATTCCAGAAATGTCTAATCCCAGCAAAACTAGGGGCTAGGATTTCAAGAAATGAGTTCTACATGCTGTATTATGACAAAAGAAAGGTGTAAACACTGCTTCATGCTACCACAGGAAGCATGAGAATTCCAAACCCTCACCAACTTTCTAAAATACACTAAATAAATGGTTTATTCCAGGTTTAAAGCATCTGCTGCTCATGAAACTTTCTCACCTTTCACAGGTTTCTGTACACAAGTGGGAACTAAAAGAACTTGTACAATGCCCCCCGTGTACCAAAGTGTTGGATAAGCCTTATTCTAATGCATGGTAAGAAACTGCCCTCAGGGTTAACACAGATTTTCCACTTAATTTTAACTCGCTCACAGACCCTTATTCTGGAAGAGCTCCTTCAAGCATGCATCCAGCTGTATCACCAGATTTGTATATGGTCAAGACTAACATAAATCTCCCACCCTCAATGTTTTTTCACATGTCAGTTTATCTGCTAAGAAAATGTACTATGAACACAACACTTAGCCCCTGTATCTTTTATCTTACTTAAAAGGGTAGAAAAACTCTTGAGAACTCAGTGAGCATTCCGTATATGTAATGGGCATGAGAGGGCTATAAAAAGTCTAGGAACAGGACATAATTCCAAAACTGAACTACTTACTGTGAGGGGGAGTGTTCATTTGTTTGTTTTTAAAAGACAAACAGGGTTTTTTTTTGTCTGTTTCATGAAATATTATAGCTAAGATCCTTCTCCACTTCCATAAATGGATGTTTTTCTTACTCTCAGTGGGTGGTCTCAGAGTTTTGACAGAGGAATATCACAAGCTAAAACATAGGATGCTACAGAGATAGCCCACCTGCAGTGGTGGTGGATGTGAAGGGGCAGAAGGAAGGTGATTGCAAAGACCAAAACAGACTGTGGTGGGGGAAATCAAAGGTCAGAAATGTATTCACAAGCCTAACAATAAGGAAGTCCTGCTAAAATGAGCAGCCAAAAAGAATAGATACATTAGAAAAAGAAGGGATGCATAAAAGAGACAAAAATGTTAGTGTTCACTTATGCTGGGATTCTTTTGGTTTTCAAAAAGATCCTAATAAGACACCCAAACACAATACTTGGTATTCCTTTTACTATAGTTAAAATATTTTGAAAACTGGTTTCTTTTATATTTCTGTTTTATGCTAGCTAATTTAATGGGGAAAAAAATCCCTTTAAAAGCTCTGGTGTAAACCATATGTCAATGCAAGCGCCTGCTACCACCTCATGTGTTGTTTGGTTTCTTACCTGTTTTCTACCAGAAAGTCTACCACATATTTCTTCAGACAGTAGAGATGGGCATCCATCAGCCCTGTTCTGATGTGCATTCTGGGATGCCTGGAAAAGAATAAAGAAAGGGAAATCATGGAGCTTTTGCATGGCTGTTTACAAGAACTTGACTTTGCAATGAGGTGAGGTGATAGTGACAAGTGGGCAAAGGTCTGTTCCTTTCCATGTACTGTTGCATTGCTGGAACAGAAGAGCTCAGGCTGCCATTACTGGGCTGTGTCTATAAACTTACACCTGCTGGCCCTGGGCTGATTTGCTGCAAAAGAAAACACCTCCTCCAAGGAGTCATTACTCCTGCTACATCTTCTCATGTAAGTGGAAATTGCACATTACTGGGCAGGAAGCCAAAGTAATGGGCCCAGAGTGCTAAAAGTTACAGTGGGTAATGTCAGGGTACAATAATTCAAAGCTTCTGGCTAAGTGCCTGCCTTAATATATATGCAAGGCTGGGCATGTTCTGCTAGCAAACACAACACTACTGTATTTTCTCCAACACTTCCTGGAGGGGAAGAGGGAAAGGAGATGGGGTCTGCTCACCTTTCCTACACTACACATTACAAATGATTGCCACAGCTCAATTACAAAGCATTTGGCTATCCAGCCCAGTAAGTTGGGAAAGATCCATAAAACTCCCACTCATCATAAGCCAAACAGGGAAGTCTTTGCTTTTGGAGCAGTGTCAGGTTAATATTTCAGAACCTCGGGAATCTCTGGTAGCTTCAAAATTTTAAGAACAAAGTTTAAACCATAAAGACTCATTGACTGCTTCTATTGCTTCTCTTTATGCTTTCTCTGTTCTTAGATAACAGAAACCCTTTTTGGAACCTGTTTCAAACCATCTAGATACTTTAGGCCAATATTATTTTCCCTCGTACAAATCTGTGGTCTCATTTGAGAGCATTCTGGCCGCCTGAACATTTGCCACTAGTTCTCAGAACAGAAAAGCCACAAGAATATTTAGCCTGCAGATTAAAAAAGACAAAACACAACAACAGTCAGGGACTGTGCTGAGCTGTTCAAGACACCCATAACTGCACTCACGGTCAGAGGCTATTAAGGAGACAAATTTCAATCCACACCTGAAATTGTCTCTGTTTTCATTTTGCTTCCTTTGATGTCTGGATTTCATAATTAAGTTCGAATGAACATATTTTATCAGTGTACTCTATCCAACTTGGTTTGCTTATTCCAGAACACACTAAAGTCAGATGTTTGTGATCATGATCACTTTTATTATGCAGTTAGCTCAGCAGAAGGATCACTCACCAATTGGGGCATGCATATAAACAGTAAACCAATACTACCACACCAAATATTTAGTAACACCAAAGCTACCAAGAACATCAGGTGTTCTAGTAAGCCATTTTTCAGTGCACTTCACAATTAATGCCTTGAACTACCAAAGTATTTAAGTCTTAACATTTCATGACTTATGTGGCATTTCTCAAGCATGCCATTCAAGCTACACATATTTTTGACTATAACAAAATTCTTTAAGTCCCATCTGCAAAAGGAAAGCTCCTATAATAGTAGTACAACACTTTGCAGTGAAGTATGTGGTCCTCGAAAATGATATATGCACTTTCAGTAGATTACTTCATTAACAAAACATGAGCTCACCTAGCAATGCTCCAGTACTGATGTTATCAGTGGCCCAGATGTTGCTGTGGAAGGCAGCCCAAATAGCAATGTTCCTTATGCAAAGAGGATAGGGAATCCACTAATTTTAATGAGATCTTGCAGTTGGAAGTCAGCAGATTCCCTCCTGCTCTGCATCCTGAGAATGGTTTCCACATTTTGTGTATGTATGAGAGGGGAAAATTTCCTATCTTCTCTGAGAAGGGTTCCTTTGTATTTATGTAATGAATATAATAGTTTACTGGGAAAATTAACAAATTAATGGAACAGGCAGTAAACATGTAAAAATATAGAAACAGATGGAACATACGAAGGAGAGGCAAAAATGGGAGGAAAAAATCCAATTCCTAACCTGAAGATGACAAGACAAAATTTCTCTAGTGTCGGAATGCCAGTTTTTTCTCTTCCTATTCAAGATCTTTTATACACTCCCCCTTAAATACCAGGCAGAGGAAGGCTGCAGGGGCTAGGCATCAAGCAACGCTGTAAAACAGGAATTCCCCAGTAAATGCTGGTTCTGTTGCCAGTGTCTGTGTGGCTCTGACACGTGCAGTCTCCCCACCTGCAAACTGGAATAATGCTATTTAGCTACACCACAGGACACTGAGGATTTGTGGGCTGAAGTTTGTATCTGCATGCAAGCATTGTACCAAGTTTTTCTGTAGCTAAGCAACTTTTTTATAAAGTTACACAAAATCAGTGGATAGCATGGTGCTATCTCAGCTCTTCTATCACACACACACACACACACAAAGAAAAAAAAAAAAACCACAAAAAGCAGCCAGACAGAAGACGTACTGAAACATCAGTCTGAGCTAGCTTTCAATGTAGAATATACTAACAATAATGGAACATCATGCTGGACAAGAGGGAGGTCCCACAATGAAATCCTCTAAAATACAGACCACCTAAGTGATTTGCAACAGAATAGTCCCATAGATTAATATTATAATCACAGCTTCAAAGGTCAAACAGGCAAGTTTGGGCACATGCATAAACAAAGCTGTGATTTCTGTAAACCAGGCTCAAGAAGAGAATAGCCACACTAAACCAGTCTGATAAGAGCACTCTATCATAACAAGGCACTAAAGATGATGCTCATTTTCATTGACTAGTGCTTAAACCAGTTTATCTTCAGGTAAAAGCAAAGGAGCCAAATAATCTAAGAGATAACAGCAAACCCCATCACCATTTCAAATGAGCATCTGGTTACTAATATGGAGAGCCACACTCCCGTCTCATGCCTCTGATCTCCCACTCCATCAGCTAATCTTTACAACATATGAAAAATGAGCGCGTCGCAAGAACAGCTGATACAGAGAGAATCGAATAACAAACAATGCAGGAGCTGACGCACCTAGACTTATTGCTTCGAGGGAGATAATGCAGAAGGCTTTTAATTATATCATCAAAGCCAGAGAGAAGGTACTAGGAGGGGCTGGCTGCAGATGGTTAAGTGTTAATGAATGCCGGGTTGGGTGGTTTATCAAAAGAAAAAGACTGGATATGTATCTGAGAGGGTCACCCTTGAGATGAAAGTTGCAACAGCCATTGTTGGAGCTCTTTAATGAGGGAGGAATGTCAAATGTGTACCCTGTAAGAATCATACCAATTACTAAATGAACTTCAGTTCAATCTAGCAAATGTAATCAAGCACAAGTCATTAAAATACACACTAAAACTCCCTTTGGTGCTGCTGCTATAGTGTCTGTTACTGTCTGTGCTCCCATGCAAGGGAGGGGGCTGCTCCCAGTTATAAGCTCTGTGTGTTAACTGACGGCAGATTTTAGTCCTAATCATGAGGCATGGAGGGCTCCCTGGCAGAAAGTCGACAATTAGAAGGCTAGGAGAGATCTGTGGAGAAGTCAGGGAAAGATTAAAAGAGCAATTTCAACGTGTAAAATTAGCTTTTATTAGCACATAATTCCACAAAATCCTGACTCAGGATGAGAATGCATAAAGGTCTGCAAGAGTCCTTAGAAAAGTCTGTGCCTGTAATTCCTGACACGCCATTGTGAAATAATAAGCAGTACTAACAGGATTGATGCATGCTTCATACATGGCATTGCTTTGAAAGTGGAGCCCAGAGCTTTTCTTTCCCTGATAACCCCCCTCAGGATTTCCTCCCTCAGGGAAATCAACCACTGATAGAGCAAACTTCCCTTGTTTAAAGGCAAGAAGTTGGACAATTGTTTCAACTGTAAACTAATTAAGAGAGATTACCACCAAGAGCTGGAGGTTCCAACCAGCTCCATACTCCCACTGACAGTGTGATAATGCCAGGCTGGGGTCAAAATCATAAATCTGAAGGGAGCACACACAATGCTTAAAGCCAAAAAGCCTCTCTACTAAGCATAGGATATTGCCACATTAACCTCACCACCTCACAAATAAACTAGCTGAGAAAGAGAAATCCCATGGCCTCCCTTTCCCTAACTTCATACAGCTGTTGACAGAAAATATGAAGGTCTTTAAATAAGCTCAAGGACCTGAGGCTGTCCGTACTCTAACACTAATCCAGGCAATGACACAATAAAAATCTCATCATACTTGCTATTAACCTGGCTCCTAAACCTACACCCGAATTACCTCAGGTGGGCTCATGGGCATTAGTTAATCTTCCTCCCCATCCTTCCAAAGTAAATAAATAACAGCAAGCTATGTGCAAACCATGCATTCCACACTTGCATCTTTTCTAACTAACGGCATGTAGTTCACATAGTCCATACAGCCAAACACTCCATGACATTCTTCCTCTCCCCACACCATGAACTGTGCTCTTGCGTGGAGCAGCGTGCGGTCCACTTCAAACACAGTACTGACCCCTGCCTGTCTGCAAGAACGTGGTGCTCTCATGTTGATACAAAGCCAGTGTACAGATCAACATGAAGAGAAGTCTCACAGCAAAAGCTGCCAGACCACCTTTAATGTCTCAAGCATTCCTGCTTTTAAAGGAAAAAAAAATAATCCCTAAATCGCATTGCTCATTTACGGGACAGCTCTTGGCTGTAAACTCACTAATAATAAAAGACCACTGTTACACTGGCTCTTCAAAAATCCCAGACACCTTATGACCCTAATTTTTTTTTTTTTTTACACAGTGCTTTTGGCCAAAAGATCCCAAAGCACTTATCCCCATGAATGTCCCCACTGTGTGCCGGGCTGCTTTGCCCACCGGTGAAATGCTGCCACCTCTGGGCTGCAGAGCTGCGGTGGCGGGGCCGCTGCAGAGGAGGGTGGGCAGAGGGGAGGCAGAGGATGCTACTGCTTGGAGGGGACTGCTTCAGTTCTGGCTGAGAAGCCCCCCAGCAATGGGACCCCAAGAGCTCAAGACATGGGCTACTACGTGGTGTCTCCCAACACATACCATGAGCCCTGGGTGACCCTGACCTCTGTTTCCCTGCTCAGGGACGTCTCCTCATCCTCTCATCGTTCCTCTCCCTGTAGTTTTGTAACAGTTTTGTAAAAAGGCAGGAGGGCAAGGTTTGCATTGGTCCATAGAGAATCTGGCAAGGGAGGACAGGACACTGCAACTCTGGTAACAACTACCCACCATCCATCCTCACAGCTGCTGCTGCTAAAGAGACACTACACCAGAAATAGGAAGTACTTTCCAAATGAAAATGTTTTATTGATCTGGTGACCTAAGTTGCTTGAAAGCCTTCTGAATAATAAATATTTTTCATTTAAAACCTTCACCACATGCCATTTTTCTTTGTTGTATTATGTTATTAATATACCCATGAGACTATAATACAAACTCTGAACTCACTTTTGACAAAAACATGCTGAAAACTTTTTGGTAAAGGAACTAACCTCCATGGAAAGCCAAAGATTAAATCATTTTCTCTAGTATAAAGAGTATAGGTTAGCAGTCAGAACTCAGGATTAGTATTTGCTCAAGGTCAGTAATAGTTTACAACAAGCCAGTGTGACCTCTCTGTAGAAAGAGTCATTTTCTTGGCAACAACACCGTGTTTTAAAGTTAACATCTCTTTTGACTTTGATGCTGAACAGCAAGGGTGCCAATGGCTGCACAGCCACCCCATCATGTGAACCTATAAAAAATGTTTTTCTTCATCCTGCTTCAGCTTTCCCATATGAAAAGGAGAACAACAGTAATTCCTCAGCCACCCCAAGTCAGAGGAGTGCTCCCTAGGGGCTGCACGGCCACGTCACTGGATGCACGTGCACCCCCTGAGAGCACACCAGACACAGCTGCCTGTGAAAGCACCTCCCTAAACTTGGTTCCAAGGGTCTTCTCTACCATACTGAGTGTGAACAGCTGTAGGAAACAACGCAGGGGCCAGGCTGCCCACAACACTACCACCCCTTTTCTCTTTCCCTGTCACTGGAAAAACAGAGTTCATGCAAATATTTTATACTAGACACTTTTATACTAGATACTATTCTGCTAGAATACCCTGATTGCTATGTATAAACTGGGAAAGCAAAAGAGAGGGAGACCAAAATGATAATAAGCCTGGAGTTTGGTGTGAACAGAAGAGAATACACTGTGAAGGAGGGCGGGGACTGCCAGAGACATTATTAATAGGTTTTACCCTTGAGCTCTGGCAGCTACTTGTTCTATACACAGAGGAAAAGGATTAATCAAGCCTTGCACGTAAAGGTTCTTTCTATGGTCTGCCAAAATATTTAAAGGGCTATATACAAAGTGTAAGCCTTATTATTATACACATTCAATGTAATCATCTTATGCTACAGTTAAGGCCAGGATGACAATAAAGTAGATTATTGTGTGCTATAACCAATTCAATTCCAACACAACGGGACATGGCTTAGTCACTTAGTTCAGATCTGGTGTTTGAGCTTATTTTTCTTATGCTGGGCTAAACTGTGATTTAAGAGATTTAATCGAGCTTTGGGAAATGCTTTCTTTGCTGAAGAAGGAGAAAGAACTAGGAGTCTGCACCTGGCAACCCTAATCATTTCCAATTTTCAGCTCATTTTGCTTCTTGCTTCATGGAAATTCACCTTAGTAAATAACTGTTCCCTAAAATCACTGGGGCTGAAAGGATGACAACACTTCAGAGGAACAAGTTTTAAGAAAAGCACTGAAGCCGAAGGATTGTATAGAGGCTACTGAAGAACAGCAGCTCCTGCTGATCCCTCCTACATCAGCTCCCTAAGGGCTAAGCAGTAGACACATGATATATTTTTTTAAATCAAATAATTACAGTAAATGCATGGGAAACGGAATACTAGGTCAAAGCTGCAGGTCACTAGCAATATGTAGCTTAAACACAGCAAGGCTGACTCAATTTCTTCATGCCACTGGCCTGGACTCAAAGGCAAATAAAACTGTACTTGCAGTGTAAGCCTTGCATGACAAAGCTCTGAAGACCTTCTGCACCTCCCAGCTGAGGTGGGCCTTACTTAGAATATACAATCCTCAAAATCTGGAAATTTAAGGTAAGGGTATCCCTTTGTGCTACTAAAATACATAGGCAAAAATAAATTCTTCCTCCCCTAACTTTAAATTGCAAGTAAAAGCATAAGCAAAAAAAACCTTCCAAAGTTGAAATAAGCATAAATGATTCCCTTGCATTTCACAGGGCCCAAGAGCAGAACAAATTGAAGCTGTCACACACATCCTTGGGCTTTCCCATTGTGAGTTGCTGTTCAAGTACCTCATGAGAATCACCTACATCTGCACCACCAGATTTAATTTTATTAAAATTAAAAATCTCCCTTTAAACCTGTTGCTATGCACAGGCCACAGGCTGATCACTCACTTCCCTTTGCTAGGATCTTTGCCTGACAAACAAACGGGCTCTTCATGACAGAAGGTGCACCTTTGTGAGTCTTTCTGTAGAACATATTTGTATTCAAGAAAGTTAAATTTCACCAGACTGAAGAACACCCTGACAAGAGCCTGATAGCAGGTCATCAGGGTTAGAAGGAAGAAGAGAAGTGGAGAAGAAAGACCACATGTTAGACAAATCAGCATCTGGCTCCTACCAAAACATACAGTCCAGAAAGCAAGACATGAGCTTTGAGTCCAAAGATGGGAAAAATGTGTTATGGTTTTTATTACCAAAATCTACTCAAATCCAGCCCATGTAAATCCAGACTTTCTGCCTTAAACCTGGCAATGCTAATTTCCTTCATTTACTGTAAGTGAATTATGCTTTGTTCCTGCCCCTTGATGGTCTGTAGCTTCTTCAGCTGATGCTTTGACCTGTGGGGTTTTTCTTGATTTTTGGCAACTACTGTTTCTGCCTCAGTTTTGGTTCACAATAAGCTTTTACTACCATATCTACTCACATCTCAATTCCACTGGAACCTCGACACTTTAGCACTTGACATGGTAATAACTCTTCATACTGACAAGATCCCAACAACTGCAAGTCGTCAAATATATAATTAGGTAATGAGAACAGCTTTATCTCATGCAGAAATTAAAGTGGGCACAGAACTTGGCTCTGGAGCCACTGTGGAGGAAGCCAGGCTGTGACTGCCAGGGGACAGGCTGCTCCACACACCTTGGCAGTGCTGAAAAGGTACATAAAAGAAAAATACATATTGAGGAAATTCTTCTAAGGAATCAGCACTCAGACTTCATGAATCCTGCTTCCCTACAGGAAAACAGAGGGGTTTCCTGACTTGGTTATACTGAAGTCATGACTCAGCCTGTGTATTCAGATACACCCTCAGAGACACGCTAGCTCAGATTTAAGGCAGCATTGGTCTTGAGCTGTGAGATTTCAGGACAGGGAGAGCCATCAGAGCATGGGACATGAACCACTTTAGAGTACAGCCCAGTCCTGCTGTAAAATTGCCCAGGTGCTAGGAACATCACACAAGAAATGCAGATATTCTTATGCTCTTTTCTAGTATAAAAGAACCTATACGATTTATCAACTAATATTTTGATAGTATAAAACAAGAACTTCATTAAAAGAATGTCTTAAAATTAGCTAGTGTAACATTCTTTTTGCAGAGTAACAGCAGAATTGAAAACCAAAGGAGAACTGAAGTCAGATTGAAGACACTGACAAAAATCACTCATCTTTCCAGCCCAAAAGAACTTTATGATTACTTCTTTTAATAGCTAACTGGCATTTTACAAAACACCATTAGAAATACCATGGAGTGAGGAATATAAGCATCAGAGGGAAAAAAAAGGAAAAAAGACTAGACACAATAAGTATAATCACCACAAGATGACCTTAACATCCACCCAAAGTCCAAATTTGCATTTTTTTAACAAGTAATTACAGTGGTTACAACCACACTGGATTAGTTTCTGGTTAGACCAGATTACTCATGATTTAAAATTGTTGTTAATAGCTATAACAGAAGTTGCTGCTTCTTATTACTACAAGAAACTGAACCTACAACTAAAACACTTTTAGGAAGATGCTAGAGTTGGAGATCTATAGCATTAAGCCCAGATGAACAAAAACATACTGCACTAAAGACACAGCTGGATTGCCAAGAATCTCTCTCACCTTTCACTCATTAGTAGCACCTGAATAAAAGCTTAAAGTTGAGCTGGAAGAATTTTACTCCTTTGGAATAGTGATCATACAGCAACTAGAACACTGCAGAAGAAAATCCTGGTGAATTCAATGCAATGAGAATGTACTTTGAGCAAGTTTCCTTCCTTTTCTGGAACAGTTATTGCTGACTGAGAATCTTCACATACACTAGAGTGAAGTTTCTCACTTAGGCACATGCTAAGGTGGGAGCTGCCTTCATAAATAAGTAGGCAAAAAACCCCCAACAAACAACAAAAAAAACCTCCCAAAACACATTCTTGAAAGAAAAGTTGTCAGGACAGCTAATAAAACACTGCTCATCTGTGTATTTTCACAATTCCAATATTAATTTTTTTAAATTTTAGCTGCAGTTATGAAGTCCAGTTTTTGGCCAGAATTACCACATAATTTATTGCTATGACACCCAGCACATCACTTGTCTGGAAATAGAGTGGCTTCAGCAATTAAATAGATAGAAGAAATGCCATTAATCTAGACTTCAGTGGTCCCTCACAGTGAAAGCAGCAGTAGAGAATCATTTTCAGCACAGCTCACAAGCTGGTATTGAAAAGCAAGTGAGAAGACAGCAACTGAATCCTCTGTTGTTTATACCACCTGGGGCAGTGAGTTTTAAACCTCACAGCCTAGAAGCAATAAACTGGCCACGGCAAGTACCAGAGCTCAGATGTTCCACCATTCGCCCTTAGAAGAGCTCTCTGTACAAAAACCAGAGCAGCAACAAATCCAGTCCCTGTCCTTTGCAAGGCTAAACTCATGGTAGGACAATTGCCTCATCTTGAAACATTTAGCCTAAGAGAAAGAAAAAGAAAATGGGTAGTGGATGACCTGAAGATTATCATTTACAATTTTACGTCAACCTCAGATACTATTAAAACAAAACAACTTCTATTCCCTTCTTGCTTGGAAAAGACTGGGACCATTCTGTCTGTGGTTGTAGACTGTTTCAGTATTATCCAACTGCATAAACGAAACTAGTGTCAAAATTAAGTTTTAAATGGCTTGAGGTTTATAGGAATTAAAGAAGGAAAAATTAAATTTGAAACTCTGCTTGTTTACTAGCACTAATTAAATATGCCAGATTTCTGGGCAAGCTTCCTAGCCTCTGGCTACTACGTTACTGGCTTGTAAAACAGTCAACAAGTGCATGAGTACAAAGCACAAATACAATAACAGATTTCATGTACAGTCCTGCCCTTAGTTTATAAAGAAAAAAATGTATTGGAACCAATCTGTAACTATAAAGACCTGTGCTAACCTTCTAGGCTATGCTAGTAATATAAAAAAGGCCCAAGTCTACAATGGCTGCTTTTGCAGAGACAGTTTAAAAAAAGTAAACACAGAGAGAGGTAAGAAGCAATAAGCACAACAAAAATGAGCTGGAAGCCTTAAAAGACCAGTTTACTTCTAAAAATTCCATGCTTCTGGGCTCTGTTCTCAATTTGCTATTAAAAAGAAAAGGGAGTTTTAGCACTGCAACAGAAGAGGTGGGTCTAAATCTTCACACCACAGGAGCTACACTCTTCACAATTAGATT
The DNA here is from genome assembly GCF_017590135.1 of Pyrgilauda ruficollis. Taxonomy (NCBI): domain Eukaryota; kingdom Metazoa; phylum Chordata; class Aves; order Passeriformes; family Passeridae; genus Pyrgilauda; species Pyrgilauda ruficollis. Next base: position 10,004,768 of record NW_024527710.1, read on the forward strand.
ATTAAATTGGACTTCTCTAGAAAATAGCTTTATTCTGAAAAGCTGGAATTGCACTTTTAATGGGAGCATGGACCATATTTTTAAGTACACAGTCCTTTACACCCTACACTTTTAAGACAGGTAATATCTTTGTGTTCTATATTTTAAAGGAACCAGCACAATGAGTTCACAGTCTGTGAGGAAGCTACAACAACAAAGAAACAACAAACTGAAGCCAATCTCAGAAAAAAAAAGGAGTCTCTGGGGACAGAACAAAATGCAGTGGTAGCTGTATCATTCCTAGGTAGGTAGAGAAGGAAGAAGGAGGGACAGTAAGAGCCCATGATCTAAACACTGTTCTTTGCACACCTTTGTTTCAGGAAAAGGTGTCCATTTACTTTCTGTGCCTGAAGCAGCTGTTTGGACAAAAGCAGCAAACAACTCTTAATAAAAAAAAGCACTTGTGGACAATTTGCTGCCTTGACAGCTTTAACGTGAAAAGCCTTTCACAGCAACTCAAATTAATGTGTAGTACAGTAGTCTTGCTCAGCTGTAAGGAAACCAGGAATTATGCTTCAATAAAAATTCAGCCACGCAAATATTCTGCTGTAAAAAGAGGCATAAACATATAACTCTTCAACTTCCAGAATCACGTACATGAGGCAAAGGGAAATGATATAAAAATAACTAGGCTTTTGTTTACATCGCTGATTTAGAAGAGCAATTCCAGAAACTAAATTGCTTCCACAGAGGCATTGATTTAATTAGTCTGCATAGCATGCTTTATTTGTGTTCAGACCTCTGACGTACATTGATAAAAAAAGAAAAAAAATACACAGTGGACACACACAAAATAATTGCCTAAACTTTTTCTATGCCAGATACAAGTAGGAATTCTCAAACACACTTTCATGGGCTCTTCCCTACATGCAAATGATCCTTTTTTAATATACACAAACTATGCATGTTTTCAATTAAAAACATGACTGGATCGATTGGATCATATATTTTTGCAAACCAGCCAAAAATCAAACACAAACTGAAGCCACAAAGGAATTTCTGGAAGTACAAACCATACTACAGTTCTACTTCTGGCAACAAGAAACACCTCTCATTTTCAAACAATGCTAGAACTGACAGCGGTGCCCCAAAGCATGCTGTCATTCAGCAATGAAATAACTACATTAATGAACAGTACTCAGAAGCCTAAAAACCCCTAAGTGGTCAAATGGGCAAATAAGTCCACTATGATCAAGTAACAGCAGAACACTGACTTCTTGCTTTTTGGTAACTCTTAATCTCAGTTTTGGGTCTTAATATTCGACAGGATGACAATGTGCTCCTCAGAGATGTGAACAATGGATTTTCACAAACAGTGGCAGAGAGGGTGACAATTCTGCTTAAAGTAACAAACAGGACTACTAAGAATGGGCTCTCATACACTTTTTTTCCCCATTGCATTTTGATCCCCATGAGTACAGATACTGTTTGTCCTTCCTCACTATAGATTTAAAAGCCAAAATATCCCAGAATTTTGGGAATGAACATTCAACTGTGTGTGTAAATAAGGTATTATTCACTTTTAGAGACTACATCCAAATTCAAGTCAGTGTCTGCCTTGAATGAATACTTCTGAAGCTCATAAATTTTTCTGCTCTTTATAACCTCATCTAATTTTCCCTATGCATACAGCACCCAGCAAGCAGGGATCAACAATTCTGACACAGAGAAGTCAGATCAGCCTTTGCAAAGACAGCCACAACATCTTTCCCTGGTGTACACTGCAGCTCTCTTTAACTCTCCTGTGTGCACAGCACCCAGCTGGTGGTGGACTCACATCACCTTCCCAAAACCCCTGCTCATTTCAAGCTTTTGGATGCTGAACAACTTGGTCCAGCTTTCACCTCTTCACCATACAATAACTTTTCAGGCACTGCCCAATGATAAAAACATTCACAGGTCAGTGTATCTAGAACTTAGGAAACAGCCATATGCTAAGATACCATATCCTAAGACTCTGGATTTTTCCACTGAGACATGAACTAACACCCATGGCCAATTTTTTTATTGCCATTGGAAGAGCAGTGAAATCAGGAGTAGATATGCAGACAGTGAAATCAGGAGTAGATATGGCAGGTAGCAGACTGAAGCCTCCCAGAAGTCTTGACTGGAACTTGTGAGTCACTTCCACTGTGAACACAACATGTTCTCATGTACGAAAATTAAGAAGGCAAAGCACAGATATCAAAGTAAAATGAACTTTTAAATTATTGTGCTGCACTTTGCAATGGTCTTTCACTCACACTCAGTACTAGCCACCTTTCTCATACTGACAAGTTCATATCCTTTCATCCACTGCTTCCAAGATGGTGAATCAATCAGCTAGAACTTGAAACACAGAAATAAAGGAGCAGGTAAAGTGACAGATTTCTTTGCAGCAGGCTACTGAACTGCAAGGTTATTTCAGCTCTGGAGTCTGGCATTTCTGCTGTTCATGGCATTCTTGATTTACAGGTTCATTATGACTTTGTTTATGCACACAACCCTTATGAAGCCACTATTCAGTAGGGCAGCATCACTTTGTTTTATTACCATAACCTGTCATTCAGAAAACATTCACTCTTTCTGTTTATGGATAAAACTGACATTAAAAAAAGTGAAGAAGTAGATCATACACAGCTGCCCAAATCAACTGGGAAGATGGTTTACAACAGACTGCTTGCAAAAGTATCTGTCATGTTTTTAAAATGTTTAGGAGAAATGAAAGCATTTAGTCTTTGGAGCGATCACATTCTAAACTTTTTTATTGCTCTGCTGTGAAAATAAACTATTTGAGGAATTACAGAAGATTATACTCTTGTTTGATACTTGTATCCTATCGGATCCTGAAAGTGCTGACCAAAGCTATACATACGGGTAGCAAAACCACAGTTGACATCACAGCATTTTAAAGCTGCCATCAGGTGGCCCAACTGGAAGCGGAGAGCAGCAAACAAATGCAAGAATTGAGGAAACATAAACATCACTTTTTCTCCTTTATGCAGAACAATACGGACCTGACAAAGCCCAGATGACACAAGGGTTTCTGCGGCAGGACTGGCTCCGGCAAAGGAGGACACACAAGCCCCGGGGCTGCACACACCCAGCGGTGCCGCTGCCCGGCCCTGGCAGCCCTGGGGTGTCAGCTCAGGGGCTGCCAGCCTCAGCCGGCATTTGTAGAACCAGTTCCCGTGCATGCCAGGAGTCACACACCTGTACACAAATCCCTGCACACCCAGGAGGAGCGGCTTGTATTTAATGCGAAAGAAAATAGATTTAATTTTTCGCCGCACGTCAAGTGCCCTTGTAGAAATAAAAAGAAAAAAAGGAGAATTAGTGCATTGAAAGGAAATTAGAGACAGCGGCGTGGTAAGAACAGCAGTGCATAACAATGTAACACACAACATAAACACAACAGGCATCTGACATGCAAAAATACAAGTGCTGAAACTGAAAATCTGGGTTCAAACATGACCTGTAGTTCAGGCTGGATGCAGTGTTAGATCAGCTGTTTCCTGCAGGTCATTTTAACAAGTACTATTCTGACTCAGAGTGTGGGAAAGCCAACAGTTAATACCCTGTCTCAGAGCAGCATTTTACATTTACACTACTGACATAAATGTTCTTGAGTTATCCCCCTACGAGACAGGAAAGAAATACTGCATTCATTTTAAAAATAAAAGGAAGTGTGAGACACTAACATGAAGTGGATTTCTCAAGGTCACAAAGCCAAGTGGAGAGGTGAGATCTCTTTGTGTATAAATTACAAGGCATCCTTAATGCAAACAGGTGATAGCACACCAATTTGTATGAAGTTTATCCCTTCCAGCATCAGATCTCCCAGAGAACGCTTCCTCTGTAAATATAAAGGTTGCTTATTTTAATGGTTCTCTACAACAAAAAGATTAACACTTCTATTTTTTCTAACAGAAGAACAGATTAGGAAGAAGTAAGGTCAGACAACTTTTCTGCAAATACTTTAATTCAACAGTTGTCTAGGAAAGTAAAAGTAATTTTTTACCCCCAGGCATAAAGTCACCCCTATCACATATGAAGGCATGGAATCTACATAATGTCCCTAGTATTGTAACATTTTTTCAAACAACTATCAAGGACATAAAAAAAAAGCTAAAGTCTGTTTTATTCCAGTATGCTTCCTTCATATAGCAATGTAAGTCAGAGAACACATACAATCCTGTGTTCTAAAGCCACACTACAATGAGGGTACATCTAAAACAAACACATGCAAAGGACATATTCCTTAAATCTGAAATATAGATTATTTTCTCAAAGGGTAAGATACAGAAAAACATACCAGCAAACACCAATTCGTCTCACTGATCTCTCCCCTCAATAGCCAGAGGCTACTTTTAAGTATGCTGACTTAACACAGGAATCTGAATTGTATAAATCAATGTCTCAATTAACATTTTGTTTAGGAAGAGTTACGGAAGAAAAACAGAATGTAATCATTTGATAGAACAGTGGCTCCAGAGGTCTGGGAGTGTGTGCAAAAAAGAATGGAGTTGAATGTGGTAAGGGTCCATTATTCTTTCAATAGTGTCTGGTGCTGCAAAGTATGTACTTGCATACTTTCCTACTGGAAAAGCTTAAGTCTTCAGTAGCTCCTTGCTCTGGGAAAATGGCAGGCACCCAAATGCTAACACAGGGATCTAGGAACAAGATCTACCTGAAGAACAATATTTTTCAAGTGGCCTTAGAAGTGAAAAATGGCCATAAAAAGAAGTCTCATTTCCCAAGGGATTTTATTCCTTCTGTCTGGCTGCTGTTTGTCAGGTGCCATTCCCCACACACATCCTCAGCACATTCTAAAGCAAGAATGGAGTGAGGGCCTCTCTAAAAATAATCACACTTGCTGAAAGACCAGCCCTGCATAAATATCTCTAACAGTACAAACAGAAATCAGACTTCTTGCCCAATACTTTAGTTGAAATTTATGGCACCACTGGCCATGATTCTGTTATTACTATTCTACCTGGCTAAGGCTCAAAGTCACAGAAGTGGGAATTTCAGAGGTATTTTCAGAAATGATGTAGCTCATCTGGGAAAAAAAACTCAACAAAAAAAATTACTTAGTTCTACAAATGCTGTACCAATGCATCAGTGAACAAATTATATATTACACATATATGTATACATATATGAACACATACACCATAGAGATGGGACAGAGAAGTTAAGGACACACACAGCCTCTGAAATTATATTTAATGCTACACCTTGGGAATAATAAAGGAAAGGGGGGGGGAAATAAAATCAAAGGGAATATTAGAAGACAGTCTCTGGTGCTCTTGCAAATATCACCAGCTGCTGGATGATTTATATGCAAAAACACCTAGAAGTTGAGCTTTTACTTAAATTTCCCTGCTTTCTTACTGGTTTGCTTCCAACCCTAGGAGTTTAATTAAAGTCCATCAGCCAAATTTTTCTTGAGGACGTAAGTTACTCCTTTTTTATATCTTCCTGTACTAACTAACCCAGATTTTTAAAACTTTTGAGCTTTCACCAACCTGATTATGAATACACACACACATACACACACATTTTTAAGAAGATTAAAGAATTTCAAGATGACCAACCCAAGAAATACAGCTGCTGCTGGCCAATATGCAGATATGCAGGTACATGCATACTAAAATGAATAACAGGGCAAGATACAGCATTCTGCATTGCCAGTTCACATGTCAAGATCTAATAGCTACCTCCTCTTCATTCTTAACAGAGTACATAGTATTTGGTGACTGGGGAAGGAGAGTTCTACAAGAAATCTCCAAGAAAAGTGGATAAGCAGTTTTACTGCTTGTAAAAGGAATCTCTCTCTCATCTTCTCTAGCTTTCTCTAGGGAAATGGTGCAATAAATTTGATGAAGAAAGGAAGGATTTAAAGCCAGAGAAAATTAGGATTTCTCAAAGCAGAAACATGCTGCCCTTAGGAATAGATCTCCGCTATTTACTTGATCTACTGGAAGAACTCCTGGGGAGCATGTCTTAGCAAGAGAAAGGAAAGTTTGCTATGCTCTTCATTTCCTGTGTAATTCCAGAAACTGCCAGCACAATGCTGTTTGGGGAGAACCACACTACAGCTATTCAACAGGGAATTCGGCATTGTATTCTGAATGAATGGAAACTTTCTCAAAGATATATATTTGCTGCAACTAAAGGAGAATGCAAACCCAGTAAGGATGTGAGTCCACATACACCTTCAATCAGCTAATTGCAAATTGTGACTCTTTCCATTATGACTTTCGCAATTCTTCGCAGTGTGAAACATCACAGTAAATCACTCGGGTTAGAGTTCACAGGAGCCATGAACTAAGTGCAATAAATCAGCACTAAAAATATTATGCAACTGCAGTTCAGCTGATACCAAGTGTAGCTAATTTTAATGGAGAGGCTATCACTTTTATGCGCCCTTCCAAATTAGTGATTTTGGGTCTTCAAGCGTATCCTGGGATAAAGGAAAGGCTCTCTGAAATCTGGATTTCTTGGAATAAACTAGATGAATGGTTCCCTGCGAAAATCCCAGGGGTATTTCCCTCCTGCCACTGCAAAAACCTTCTGCTAAGTATGAAAATTTAAAGGACTGAAAATGCATCAGTAACACAGAACAGTAAGGGAACCACAAACTTCGGCTGGGTTCATGAGCCAGAACCTCATCCCAAAGCAGAATCAGACCTTTTAACTGAAGAGGAACAGTCACATGCCTCATTTCACCCTTACTTTGCTTTAAACTAGGCTGTTTCCTCCCCCGCCATATTCCACATTGGCTGATAAATTCCCCAACGGCGGGTGTTAACTAACTCTGCATTCCAGTCTGCTCTGCGTCATGGAGTTCCACATCCCACTGATGAGGAACACATGGCGGACATGTGGTAGGGGAGAGCCTGACAGCGCTCGCACAAGCAGGGATAACTCCTCTGACCTTTGGCTTTTTTCCTCTCTGCACATCCCAACTGCACAGTGAGAACTCTGTGCCCCTCTGTCGCCTACTGGTCACTCCGGGATCACTGGACACAAGCTGAAACCCTAACATTTCAACAGGCAGCTACACTGAATACACGTTATGGCTGAAAATGTATGTTGAAAGCAAGCAATTGGTCGTTCTGTGTCTCTGCCCTACGCAAACCATCCAGAGGAATTTTTGACCACACAGGTTACATCTGGATCAACTAGGGTAAGTATGTCACAAAAAGAACTACGGTTATGCCTCCTCATCAACTCTGTGAAATAAGGTAACTCAAAGCCTCGCTAAAAAGTACACAGTGGCAACTGTATAAAAGCATTAAGATGTCTTTCTAAAATGAACAGACCATTTATCATCTTTTTAGGACCTGAGCCTGGCTTAGAGTAACAATGAGCTTCAACTTCAGTGTTGTCCAGACTGAATGACTCATGCAGAGTACTGCATTTACCAAGTCACATGGACTTGAGGGTGTCCAAGCAATACAGTCATCCCTTCCTCCTTCGAAACCTCTGAAAAGTAAAACCAAATCACAGGCTAAGTGCTGGTCTGAGACCGCAGCAGACAGACAGACAGACAAATGACTAATGGCAATCCATGCAACATACATTTACTGCCGATTAGAAACCAAATGCTGAGCCTCAAGCCCTCTGCTTTTAGCCTTATGTGTACTAGAACACTGGCCAGAATCCTGCAGTAAAATGAAAGCCACTGACAATAAGCCTTTCTATAACTACATTCAAGAGAAGCTCCTGCTAATATTCCAGATTCTGAGATTCATGACCTCTTACCTGTACAAGTTGTCAAGACACAGCATGACTTTTCTTTTATAAATAGGACCTGAATATGCTGTACCTTCCTTTCAATCCCCCACCAATGTATGAATAAAATAACATGGCAGCAGCAAAACAATAAAATCCTATGGAAGCAACAGTATTAAAATCAGTACTAGCACTATGTTCTTTAAAATATAAAGTCAATGTTTCAGTAACTGCTTTTATATTATGTTTACGTTTATTGAACAAGTGGAACGTATAAAAGCATCAAATTAAGGAGTTTTCATTTTACTTGGCTACATTGATTTTAGAAATAGTAAATAATTTTTAAAATACTCAATTTCTGAAATTAAAGGCTACACTCATCCCCAAGAAATTTACAGAAAAAGCAGAACAAGTTGAAGTTTAAATGCATAATAAAAAGGGCAAACTTTCTTTGAAAATGAATGCCTTTTAACTACAGCAGCTACTCTTAGTGAGCTGGGAAAGTAAACAGGCATGCAAATCCTACTCAGGACATCCTGAGAACATCTACTCCAAGCTCATGTCTCAAACAACAACTCTTGTGTCAGTATCTTTTTTTTTTGAAATGTTCAGCAAAATCCTATTTTCTAAAGAAATATGATTGAATCAACATTTTTAAAGTGTGATTATAGTTTGAGAAGTTAGTGTGTAAAAGTCACACCCTTTTATTCAATAGACTTAGTTCCCTGGTTTTGATTCAGTCACATCCACTTACTTTACTGGCTAAAATAACTTTTTACAGCTTTCTAAATTCCTATTAGTACTTTGAAACCAATTCAATTCTGGGAAGGGGAACCAGATTCTTTTCTGGCTTATGCATCTGTAAAAGGATTATTACCTAAATCAACACATACAATTTCTATTTTTTGATAGAGGAGCCAGAAAGAATGTTACTTATTTTCTGGATGCTAGTCAGAAAATTTTATTTTTATTTGTGAGAAGACCAGACCTGGACTAATTGAAAGAGCAGATTTGGATCAACAGAAAAGACATCACTCTATAGAGGTCATATTTAGAGAAAAGAAGTTATATCCAACAACTTTCTATGGTATTTCTCAAAATATCGCTTCTATGCAAAGGAAGCTTAGTCAGAAAACTTTGCTAATAGTTTTTTGTGAAAACTCCAGATTTTTCAAAGAAAAGACCACCACCAAAGCTAGCATGTGTATTCCTTCTGCACGCAGCTGAGACCAGCAAAGAGTTTTTGCTCCCTGGTCTGCCCTGAACTGCTCCTCGGGATTTTCCTATTGAGTTGCATTACTGGATTCCCCCCATTCCCTGCCAGTGGCACTGTTTGTGGGGACATCTCCCAAATGCACAAAGAAAACAAAACCAAGTTATCAAAGTCCTGCTATTTAATCTACCACAAGTCATGAACCTATTTTTGACAAATGTGGCTTATGGAGTACTCAACTGTATGTCCAGCTGGGCATAAGCTCAGGGTGTTGGCCCTCTCCACCAACACAGCTGGATCTGGTACAGGACATCTGCCCATTATTTAGTTTAGGATGCTTCACACTGCAGAGCATCTGCCTATACCAGTGTCATTCCCAGCTTTTCTAAAGGAAATAGATTTTAAGAGAAAAAGAACCACCATAGGAGCAGCAGAATATGTCAGAGATGCCAATTTCCCAAGAACAACAGTTTTAGAGAGCAGAAACATTAAGGAAGTTGCAGCATGTTTATATATGGTCACTTACTTAAAACCAATTATCAGCAGGAGAAAAAAAAAAAAAAGATAAAAAGGACGATATCCCAAGGCAACAGAAAGTAAATCAAGTGTATCAAAGCTGTTTCTGAGCTCCCTTTACCTACCCACTTGGCAATGCTGACTTTTGAAATTATACTACACCATTCATTTTTACTTTCATGATGCAAGGAGAAAAGGAAGAAAAAACTCCCCAGTCTTACCCCCTCTTTTTACTAAATTATCTTAAAAACAGATCTGCATTGTTACTTCAAGGTTATTAATGTTAGTACTACATATATTTATAGATGAGGTATTCCTTTCTGTCTGAAGCACATGAGGTAATAAGTAGCTGGAATTGTCATGGTGATTTATTAACATATTCTCTAGGAGAAGCCCTGCACCTGCATCTGTGCAGACAGAACACCCACGAAGGCTGAACTCACCCCTACACAGCCCACAAGATCTTAAAAGGAAATGCTCCAAATTTAGACCTGCTCCAACAGGTGTCTTTTACTGTTTCACTTTGCATGACCATAAATATCAGAGGTGGAGCAAAAAGCTCCCTGTCCATTGTAATCGTGCTTTGAAAACAAATACCTTTGCCCCCTCCCAAAGCAGAGGCAGCAGCTATGGAATTCTCATCATTTCCTCACTCCTTCATCCTGTCAAGACCCAAGTCAGAGAGATGTCACTGGCAAAACCAGGCTCCAGGGATGAGCACATAACTTTATTTTTTTGCTCTTCAAAGGGCCCTAAGCTGGCTCTGAAACGTCCCCAAACTGTATTTCTTTCATTCTAGTATCTCATCTTGCAGCTATTTGCCAAAGTGAATGACATGCACAGGCTGTTCATGGTTTTTTATAAGCTCTCATTACCCAAACAGGGAACCATTTCCTTGAAAATGCTTTCCCCAGCAGCATTAGTCTCTCTAGGCACCACCAATAAATTTGTCTTTTGGCTCAGCCTGTTGCACTCCAAAACGTGCCTGAATAGATGTATTTGATATTGTTTTCCACTTGTTTACTGAGGGAGGATGCTACCTGTGGGACTTGTCATCAGGGTGATTAACAGCACAGGGAAAATAAAAGAAAATTTTACCCACCAAGTTGAAAGCTTTGCCAGACTTGCTCTGGCAAGCAAAGGAGGAAAATCCAGACTCCTTTCTGTGGTGTAACAAGGAGATGCAATCCCAAACCCAAAATGGCTATCCATGACTTACAAAACCACAACACAAATCAAAATAACAAATCTGGAAAAGAAATCCTAACCAAACTGAGAAAGAGAATAACAGGTTACACCATGAGCTTAGAAATTCCACTAAAATGTTTCAATCTGTAACACTTCCACTACAAAACACCGGGTCAAGAGCAAATAAATATTTAATACTCAAAAGGTACGCAGGAGAAGGTGTTTTCCCCTGTCCCTCCTCACCAGCTGCTCTTTTATGGCAGGAAAGTGAAGAGCATGAAATCCAACGATAGGAAGAAGGCAAAGGTCAGGAAAAAGGTTTTTCTTCAAGGATTTAAATTAGCCTTCTACAGTTTTGCGTGTTTTGTCAACACAACTTCCCTCCTGTGAGGAGGGGAAGCCAAAGGGCCTTTGAACCATTTCTGTATGGGGTCTAGATTTTTACCAGTAACAAGATTCCTAGCTTTAAAGAAATCTCATCTTCCTTTTTCCCATTCCTTTCACCACTCCCTCCCTGTCCCTCCTTCCACTCCCCTCCTTAAAAAGAGACAGGAAAAAGAAAACAGACAAAGGATCTGAAGAACAAAACAAGCACTGGAGGAGTTCTAGAGTTCATGTAATGAGACCACTATAGCCCTTCAAAGGGACCATTAAAAGCAAAACAAACAAAAGCAACACCCTCAAGATGTCTATTGTATTTTACAGAGGAACAAATGAGTGTACTGGAAATTCTCCCACCATCTTGCCACAAAGTCTGTTATTTCATCAAAACGAAGTCCAGAGATCATGAAACAGACAACATGGCAGCTGAAAGTCAGTCACATCAAATGATCCATGAAGAAAATGAGATAGGGCTTGCTTTCCCCACCCCCCCCTTTCTTTAGTATGATGTATTAAAAAAAACTTCAAAGATTGTTTCAAGCGTTGCTTTTGTTTCTCACATGAGAAAATCAGGGGTTGAGCAGGTCTAGACAACTCAGTGGTTAAAACACCATTAGCTGCCAACACTTTGTCTTCCTAGAGCTCCCACAGTTGTTGCTACCCTGGATTTGCCTCAAATGAAATTACCTGATGATTTCCATATATATTTTGCTTCCCTCAGAGTTCCCAAAGATGGCAGCTGCAGGACAGAGAGAGCACACCAACACTGACAGTTGGCAGTTTGAGATGTCAGAGGCTCATCCAGGTGGGTACTGGCCCAATGCTTCTGCTTGATGCTTCAAAGCATCATTTTAATTTATTTTTTATTCTTTTTAACACTTAGCAGATCTCTTTTTGTTCTTCTACACTATCCTAGCATCTTTGGGCTTTACTTGGAGGGTGGCTAACACTTCACATTTGCTTTCATAGCTGTGCATGTAAGAACTACAGGGAGACAGATAGATTTTTATCCCATCTGTATATCATCAACACTCCATTTACCAAATCCCAAACAGTAATGCTTAAGATCTGCTGAAGACAATATAACTGAACAGGTGCTACTGAGGGCAAAGTTTAGCCTGCAGGATAAAGCCTGATAAATTTAGCTATAGGAATGAGAATCCTCTGGTTAGATGAACCTGTAAAATCAGGGGTCAACTAAGATCACATATGTTACAGCAATTTCTAAGTCATTATACCACAGCCACCCTCTAGTGCCAGGAGGAAGCCATAAAGACAAGCTTGTCACTAACAGTAGATAAAATATTCCTCCCCTAGCCCAAAATAGATCTATTAGTCTTCATATGCACAAACCCACAGAATGCATCAGTGATGAATTTCCTACTCTATACAAATCAGCTGCTGTGTGTTATGTACAGAAGGCTTGCCTGCAGCTTGGTCCCTGCCATACCCCAAGATAAGCCCAGGAGAGGGCCAGTGGAAACATGCTGGGACAGGCTCCTTCCACTGCAACAGTTAACAGGGACCACTCTTGATCACCTTCCTTCTAGGATAATGCTTAAACTCAGGCAGAGGAGGTGTCATCTTTCCATGGGCACAGAGCATCTCCCTCACATCTGGTAGCGGGATGTTCAAGGAAAGATTATACTGAGCTGTGGCCTACAGCACACACCAGAGGCATTTTCACAGCAGAGATTTATCTGAGAGCAGACCCCAGATGTCTGCATCCTTGACTTAAAAGGTCCACATGGATGAATTCCCAGATCTCAAATGGCTGTTCCACAGGTGTCTCATCTCACAGAGGTGAAAGTCTGACTGTCAGCCTGGGAGAAACTACAAAGGTTGGCCTCTCAAGGAGCCAACACAGCTTTGCACAGAACACGTCAGACAACGTGTGCCTGAGAAAACTAAAATCACTGTACTGGAGAGCATAAAGAAGAAGTCATCTTTCCTTCTCCTACTAATGGATATGAATTACACAGTGCAGAAAGCTCAGCTTGTCCGGCATATTTGATAAATTTATCCGAGTCCCCAGTGAAGTTTAATGGTGAATATAGCATGGTTTCTGTAATGAATCTTTTGGGGCCTGGAAAGACAGCTGAGATTTTGAGCCTTAAATGTGTAGGAAGGTTATGAAATCCTGAGAGCCTCACATGGATACTCCACAAATCCATTTGGGACTCAACCGCTGAGACTAGCATTTCATTTATGGAATAGGACCTATTCATTTATAGGCCTAACACTTCACAGTCTCTGAATCTAAACTCTACCTGACCTATTGCAATATAGGTTTCATTTCAAGAAGAGCTACCTTTTCATGCATTTCTTTTCTTTCTCTGGATTTTTTCCTAATAAAGGTATAAGACAAGCCTATCAGTTGGTTCCAATGATGTAGCAAATAATAAAGTATTGCTCCCTGAATATTGCAAAAGGGGCTTTTCCTCTTCCCTTCTCATCCTACTTTTTCTTTAACCATCTCTCCTACTACACAATTATTTTATCTCATCCCAAGTTCAGCTTCTATTACAAGGACTCATGAGCTTACTTCTGAAGGATGGATCTTTTAATGACAAGTTCTTCATCCAAGTCAGCTTCATTAGCCATGAAGAGCAATCTTTTTCCTGTGTCATCCACTCCAATGAAGTCGCGCTGCTCCACTGAAGTAGAAAAACAAGAACCATTATATAACCCCATTTTAATGCAGGCAGGAAAGACAAATGGGACCACCAACCACCCCCAAAATACTAAATCAGACTACCCCAGAAAATCCATGACTTTAATAAATATTGTTGATAACTTTTTCGACTTCTTGTCAGTTGGGGTAGCTGATATATATCATGGCATTCAAAACATTGGCCCTGAAAGGTTTGTGCATCCTTTTTATGAACATGCCAACTACAGGTTCTGACATACAACACTCAATTTTGAGCTGTGCTTTCTGTTTTTGGTTTGTTTTTTTTTTTAAAAAAAAAGCCCTGCTACCTGAATTAAAACAACAACAAACTCAAGGCAAGCAGTGAGTTCATCACATCCAACTGCTTCTTTTTATAATGTCACTCCACGTTAGAATTAGGAAGTCTGAAGAGGATTATGATTTCAATTGAGACATAAGCATTTTGCAGCTTATCTATTTTAGACAAATACCAATATGTAAATCACAAACACACAGTGTAGAATCTAAGACATCTACCATGGATGTTTCTGGGTGGGTTAACTTGGTTTACATCTCTTTTTATAAAATTGCCCACCAAGAGAATACCTAACACTCACATGTATTATTATGGCAGTCCGTATCTCCTGCAATCAGTGACTGTGCATCAGCAGGGACTTTGGCCTACTGAAATGTAAAGCTTTTATTTTTTAACAGTTTTCCACACCATCTGAATACAGTGGTGGCAGCTCATTCTAGTTTTCACTCTGTAGCTGAGCTACCACTCTGGTGGCAGCCATATACTGATCTTTACACACACGCTGTACAAGTAAGCCACAGTATAATTTAAACAAAATTTTTTTTTCTCACAATAAATACTATTATTTTGGGCCAAAACTGGCAAATATTTGATCTTCTAAGTTCTATGCCTTTAATCACAACAGAGTAACAACATACCCTAGAAGTAGCTAATTCTCTAAGATCTTTTTCAGACAAAGTATTTTTAGCTTTATTTTTCCCAGTTCAGGCCCATCCCTTGTTTTACCTATACCTGTTCTTTCAGAGTTACCACAGTAATAACTACCGTTAAAACAGTCAAATCTATGCAGCTGTTGAAAGTTCTCTTGTGCAATCTCTGATCCAAGTGATCCAGCATACCCTCTTCAGAAAACCCCCAAGCCTTCTCAGAAATTCATTACACAGCAAATAGGCCTGAACATCTAACACCATGACAACATAAGTACAATTATGATAAAGCTCACTTGCTGTAAAAACTCAGAGTAAGTCTTGAAAGCAGTGCCTATTTTCATTCTGTGGAGGGCAGGGAAGTTTGAGATTAGGGGTGAATGAGCCCTCACCTCTCCCACCTAAATGGGGTCTCCTGACAGGATGGAAATACAACAGTGACTGACTTTCCTCCATCGAGGCACCACCACTTCCCTACAAGTTCAGGTCCTGCCTGCCCATCTCCTGGCTGTTCTTACAGGAACCTACTACTCTGCTGCAGCAAAACTCTATGCAGCAGGAAAAAGGGAAAAAACTTGAAGAGAGCAGGACCAAGCACATGACTGACACCAAACAGGTTGCTCTTGCTTGTGTAGATTAAGTAAGAAACAAATAGTGAAACCATGAGAGTGCACCGTGGGATTTTTTTGTAGCAGATGCCAGGTCAGGTTTCTCCTTGTACACTGGCAATAAACAACATCACTTCAGTAATTTAAAAAAAGACAAAACTTATACAGTAAAATCAATTATCCAGAGGTACAAGGATCAAATCAAATTTTCAAATCCCACTGGCATCACTTAGGAAGGAAAAAATAAATGGAAGAGCAGACACATAACTAGCTCACAAAATCCCTGCAAGAAGTATGAGAAAAGTGTTAAAGTGACAGTAACTTGACAAAATCATTTAAAGTATAAAAATGAAATGCAGGATGTGTTTTGCCTCCTCACAACAGACAAATAAGGACTTGACACTGCTATTGCAATATATTAATTATCTAACAAATTAGATCCCCATCAATTTTAAGGGCTTTAATGATATAAAGAAATTATGATATCATAAGAGAATATTAAGCACTTTAGTGACAAAAAGAAATAAATTTCAGTCATATTTTTTAATATGCTTTCTAATCAATCATAATTAACTGACTCAAGAAAAAGACACCTCTGTTAAAGACTCAGTGTCCCCACCCTTTCAATTAAATGGAGAGGATTACACAGGATACAGCCTTCAAGACCACCAAGAGGTCTTCTGGCAAACACAGAGAATACCAGTGATGAGATGCTTGCTGCTTTCAAGACAAGAAAAATAAGCAGGAAAGAGTCACCATCCCCATCTTCTCTGCCTTTCTTTATACAAAGAAAGGTTCAGACACTATTTTCCACTCAATCCCTTGCAGGTCATCTTTAAGCACACAGCTCCATTCTGGGTATCTGAATTCCTGACCCTCTCTGTTTATTTGGGTTACTACCACTGACTAGCATTTTCAAAAAAAACATGTTTTTTTTTTTTTGGTTTTTTTTTTTTTTTTTTTTTTTTATTGCCATTGCTCTTACTTCTCAATTTAAAAAGCCAATGAGATTCTTATTGTCACTATATAATCCCCTAAATATAAAACCCAATGAACTAGACCCTGTAATTTTCAGTTGAGTCAAACATTGCAGGAAACCATCAGGATGAATTTATAGCACTTAACACACTGCAATTCATGCTAATTTAAGAACTGTTCTTTATATCACAGTTCCTGAATGTTCAATAATAACCCAAAAGCAACAACTTTGTAGCAGATTCCATGACATATGTGAAATAAAATCTTGTTGAGACTTCTCAAAAAATGAATTGCTTTGTAGGAACAGTGAAAAAATAAATCTAGTGGCTTGTCATGGGATCCATTTTCTAATACAAACACTTGAACAGTAGAGTCCAAGTACATAAAAACCTGTATGTGTCACAATTTAGAGAACTAGCTAATAGTACCACCTATTATGAAAAACTGCCTAACATACTCCATGCTAATATCTTGTCTCTGGGTGCTTATAAGCTTCATCACGTTTTAACTGTCTGGGATGAAATTTCCAATGCCAGGTGCCTGGCCTAAGAGGAACATTTGAAAAACTTCAGCAAAAACCATTCCGCTGGTTCTAAGGCTAAGGAAAAAAAGTGTTTAGCATAAGTGGAAATGGGTTGGTGTCCCTTCCCTTGAAAAACTCTAACCAATCTTTGAAAAACTGCAGGTTCACATGCCTGCAGTTCTTCTTTAGCCTTCTTTACCTTCTATTTTTGCTGCAAATGTTTCTGCGTATTTTAGTCTCAAGGATAGATTGTTCCAATTCCTCAGCTCCTAGGACTGATCAAATAGCAGGTGCTACCTAAGGTTTTCTGTACCATCAGGTGGTAAAGGCAAAGCACACAAGCTATGAGGCTCCTCAGCCATGCTGCAATGACTGTTCCAGGGGAAAGGTTTAATTTGTCCTTTTGCAGTCTGTTTTTGACAAGGAAGTAAAAGTCAGAAACTCACAGGGGTGAGGGAAAATAAAATAAAAAAAACATTAAAAATCGAGGATTCTGCAAGACAGGTTGGAAGGGGCAGAAAGCAGCTCCTGAAAACTACTGGAAACTGTGACTGGCTGTTAAAGGACACTAGATGGGACAGAAATCAGAAAAGAACAGGTGACTACAGGCAGATAAATTAACCAGATGAAGACAAGAAGTCAGAAACAGGACAAAAGATGCAACTGGCAATTCACCCATCTTCAGTGAAAAAAAAGAGTAACAGATGACAAAGAAAAACCAGGCTCTCGACAAGGATCCTTGAGGAAGGAAACTAGGAAAGAGAACACAAAACTGGTGGCAGCAAGAAGCCAGCACAGGCGAAGGAAGATGGATGAGCAAAGGTAATGTTGACAGCAATAGGGTAGATTTAATCAAGTAGGAATGAAAGCCAGGAGGGTCTGGTACTCCCTAAACTGTACTTCCCTCCTCCAGAACCTGGAGAAGAACCTAAGATTCCTGTGTTGGCCCTCCCCTGCTTTTAACAAATGATTGAAACAGGCCTGGTGCAGTTCAGCCTTATCGGAGGCAGTTCACAGGAAACATGTCACTACTGCTGTCCATGGCAGCTCAAGTGGTGCTTTGTGTGGGAGATCTTAGCACTGAGCCCCACAGAAAAACACCAGGGGTGACAGAAAACTTCTACATAATGGAATTTTAGTCTTTTCAAGTTTGGTCTTTTACAGATCTGGAAAAACACACACAAATTTCAGCAAGTCATGTAGGAAGAGTTATGCTACAAAGTCAAGCACACCAACATAAAAAACAAGCAAAATAAGAATGCATGTAAAATCTGTTGTGTTTATATTTGCAACGAGCCTTCAGATAATCTTGTTTATCCTCACAGACCTCCTCACCCCCACCCTGTGTGCTCAGAGCTCACATGCTGGGAAGCTCTATGATGTTTAACCACAGACCCATTAGTTTACAACTCCTGAATGCTCAACTCTCCACTGTAACAGCGCTCTTGACAATGTTTTATGTGCCATTAGCACTTCACTTAGATTGCCTTTTCAAAAATAGGGGAGTTAGAGCTGTTTGAGAGTCCAAGTACTAAATGCTTTCACGTTCCTTACACGTTGCTCCAGAAAAATCTTCGTACAGAGCCTAAGAAGTTTTCTTTTCAAAACGTATTTCCTCCACTTTCAGTTGGCTTGCATTTCACTCCTCTCTCAACAGTTTGAAGCTACATTTTCTTACTTGTATTCCAGTAATGCCTTTGAGCTTTAATCAAAGACCAGGTCCCACTAAGCTGCCAACAGCCAAGGCTCAGCATTTTAACAGATATCATTAAAAGAAAATGAGAGGTATGGTGTGGGAACAACTGTGTGGTATTTAGTACTTTTAGCATATAAGTAAAATGGGTATAATAGCCCTGCTCTGCCTTACAGCAGTGTTGTGAGAACAGATACATTAAAGATTACAAGGCACTAACTAAGATATTATGGTAAAATGGACAAGATAAGCATCTAATCAACTGCTTGAAATCAGTGGGAGTTTTGTCTAGCAAAAGGCTCCTGGATGTGATTTCAGAAGAGTAATTCACTACATACCATGAGAGGGGAGAATTTCTAGAAGTGCTTGTTACCCACCCAGTGCTGGTCCCTACAGTCAGTGTAAAATTCCCAGCTATAATCTGGTTGATGCTTAGTGCTCTTGAAAAACCTAACGGTTTTAATGTTCATATGTAACAAAAATTCAGAGTTTCATCCAAAACTCACTGAAGTCACCTGGAGCTTTTCCCTTAACTCTTGTGAGCTTTGGATCACAGCCTGCAAGATTACATGAGTCTAATACTTAATTCTGAGCTGGAAAAAACCAAGTCACACCCTCACCAGGGAATCTGAGGAAAAATAGGGCATCTGTGCCTTTTTTATTTCTTTTGCTCTGGGATTGATAACTAAACATATCATACATACCAGTGGTTTCTCTATAATTTTATTAACAATATGTATTCCTTCCTACATACCTGGCTTTTTTTTCCCTTTCTGTCCTGGTACCCCTTCTGTTGGTTCGTGAGTTTTCTTCATCAACATGGAAAGAGTAGCATCATGTGTCCGAAAGAGGTCCACAACTTTATATAAATCAACATCTGTGATCAGATCGCAGCTTAACACCAAGACATCAGTCTGTCAAAGAAGGAAAAAAACCAGCAAACCTTTCAGAGATACAAATTGCAACATATGGACTAGCATTTGAGCACCCCTTTTTTAATACACACTTTAACTTTTTTCTTTTTTTTTTTTTTAATTTACCACTGCCAAAAATAGCTCCTGGTTTTTACCAGTGGGCTTTTCTTGAGTCCTGCTGTTACTGTTATTTGGCTGATGCTTATCCAGATCTGAACCATAAAGAATATGTGACCATCTAAATTGTCTTCATCTGCTCCTAAGGACACAGAAGCCATGGCTTTCAAGACCAACAAGAAATACAGCAGTAATTTCAACAGCTACTTTTAGTTATATAATGAGGTAGAAAAGAAGTCTTTCTGAAGAAGTCTTTTTTAGCTGACTTTGCATCTGGCTACAAAGTGCTGGAAAAGATATTTAAACTATGTTATTTTATTGGGGGACAAAAAAAACAAAGACTATCTAGGATGTGATTTACTCAGTAATTGCACTGTGATGGTGGGCTCAGTATAGAAATACATTTCCTAAAACCAGCAATTCTGTATATTACAAGAAAAAAAAAAAAAAGAGGACATTAGATCCTATTTAACAGGAGGTTTGATTTTGATCTCAAAGGATTCCTAAACACCTTATACAGTTTTTAAGAGAACTGCTGCACAAGTCACAGGAACATTGTCACATATTGAGCAAGACAGAGCAGCTTCATTAACGGTGGGCACTATCAATATAATCCACTTAAAAACTCTTACTTAGAAAAAAAATTCTGTATTTCAAGTGGGTTGTGGGATATGCTGCCAAAAACCTATGAGTTCAGCAATTAACTTAATTTAAACTAATCCTAACATAATATTTGTGCAGCATGGCCGACACAAAAGTAGCAAATTTCTACTTTTTGTTAACGATCAACCTTCTAAAGGCCTCTCCAGAAGACAGTGTTTCTTTTCTGACAATTACCATTTTCACTGTCTCTGTTGCCATTTTCCATCCTAAGCCTCCCTGCAGTGTGACATGGCTGCCTAATTTTGTCTTTTTAAAAGACAATATTTAAAGAGAAGGGCATTAGACAATACTTAGAAAAAACCTGAGTTAATCCATGGAGGATCGATCAGTAATTCTACTCTTACTTTGAAAACCTGGTTTAAAGCAAACTGTATCAGGGTTGACCTCTCATTCCAGAAAGGTTTATTAAAGAAAAGCTTGCTTTTTTATCTAACATGAGGAGATTCCACATTATAGTTGAGATTAGCTGAGGTCTGGTATTTACATTATTTGACAGGTTCTTCTATAACTGCTAGGCAGTTTCATGTGTTTACCAATAAGGTGTTGGAATTCATCATGTCACAAACTGTTGGAGCTGCTGATTTGGCATGCTGTGAAAAAGGTCAAGCTCTTCCATTTTCATGTGATTTGTCCCCACCTTACTGAGAAACACCTGGCTGTTTTACAGGAAGGAACAATCTGCAGGTAGAGAATTTTACACATTCAAAACCTTTCTTGCATCACTCCTTTTGACATATTTTCAAAATGTGTATTTTATATTACAGTTTTGCCCAAGGAAAGTGTTTTAATTAGCACTTCTCTAAAAAAACCCAACATGCACACATTGGAAAAAACCCCAACAACCCAAACCACTAAAGTGAGTGCCCAGCACTCTGGAGCAGCCCTGCTCCAACATTCCAGGGTGCACAAAGAAAATAAGAAAAAAATTCAGCTTGGTGTGGAAGCAAATCTCCCGCGTCACAACTGTAAACTGTGAAGAAACACATATTAAATATCCTGGAAAACCCTGCAAAATTTTCAGATATTCTGTTTTTACAAGAGCACGAATGAATAACAACGTTTACAGAAAAGACCAAAGGTATTCAAGACCCATATAAATAGACCTGTACTTTTCAAACTCACTTTATAGAAAGAAGAGATTGCCAGCTTCAAATCTAGATGCATTCGCTCCAGTGGTGAAAATAAGAAATAATCAAATGAGAGAGACTGACACCCCCATAGTCTTATACTAAGGAACGACTATCTGGACTTATAAAACAAACCTTGTAATTATTTCACATTTTACTAAATGCTTTAATCTGTCGCTACTGCAAAAACGCAACAAGCGATTCACAGTTCTGACCAGGCTCCTGGGTTTTTTCTCCTCCCTATAGGACAAGCTTTTTGCAAAAACTGAATGCAAGACCCCTGAGGAGCATACGGGAACAGAACCACCAAATGTCTGGTTGCCATCTGTTCTACCCATTTACTCTCCCAATATGTAAATAAACGTCAGTGAGCGCAGGGACCAGTGAAACACACAGTTGCTCTGTAAAGCCCACATTTCTGCCTCTCCTCCTGATGAGCAGAGCAGTGGCCTCAGAAGCACGCTGAGAATACACCATGAAAGGCTCTTTTGGGACTTGACAGCTTCCCCTTTGAAACACCACCCCCCTCATAAATAAAGCCCTCACTGTCTAATGGATGCACTTTTTTTTCCAGTGTACAACTCCTGAACGAATAAACTAATGGCTGAATGAAAAAATAAACTATCCTAGAACCTTAGCAGAAGTGTGTGTTTTTCTTTACGTTTTCGAGGTGGGTGCAGAAGAAAGAAAATAAATGGTAGAACTTGTGGGTTTTTTACATATACACACACCAAATAAATGCAGTGCACCCTTCCCAATGAGCCACTGATACAAAGAAGAGAAGTACATACTTACTACATGCACTCACGTGCTAACAAAGGGTATGTGAACATACTTGACTTCATGAATTATGCAAACGCCTAAGTACACACACATCTCTTAATGAAATACATGTAACAATGATTACATCAACCCCAAACTATTACAGAGATGATAAGAATCAACACGAACTGATTAAAAAAACCCCAGCAAGCACACACCTCAAGCAGACTGCAAAGAAAAAAAATGCACACACAAATGCACTCTCAACACGTATTACAACCACGGGCAGGGCAAGGCAAGGGTCTTAAATCAAGAAAGACCATCTAATGGATGGAGCATGAAACAAATACTTTGAATATCTGGTATTTTCCTGCTCTTGCAAACTTGACATGTGCCATTTTGTCTCTACTGCCTTTATGACAAAGAGCAGCCCTCATCACAGACCAGGATCTACCACAGAAGCTGCTGTACAGAGCAGGTGAAAAGGCAATCAAGCATAAGTGAACAGCAAATGATATTGGGTTGAGGAATACAGGAAAACACTGCATTGTTACTCTCAGGGACAGCAGCCCTGCCCTCCTGGTAGCACAGCTCATGTTTTTGTGAGCATCACAAGAGCCACAGAAAAGACAAGGAGAATATAATGCTCCTTGGAAGTGTTAACTTGGGCCTTAGCAATCCCTTTTAACCTCAGATTTGCAATTCATTCACTCAAATGAAAAACTGAGACTAGGCTACTGACCAGTGGAGAAAAATGGGATTCTGCAGAGATCATCCCACCTATGATCCAAGTTTCATGAAGATCCTTCTGCATCCCTACTGACTTCATATAATATTGGAGCTCTGGGCTTTCAGTCCAACCATCCCTGAATACAGAGCATTCAGTTAAGTCAAGTGGGAAAACATGGCACTAAGGTCCCCACATCTCCACTCTCCTTTTCTAACACTGGCTAACAGCACTTTACCATCAAATGTTATAAACTGCGAAACGGTCAGATATGAAGCAAGTTAAATACTTTATCCAGACAAATAAAACAGAGTAACATAAAACATGAAGAGATTTCTACAAAATAGAGAAAACAGTAAGGAAAAAACACTGAAAACCAGTATGTCAACAACTATATTAAACCCAGCACAATATGGAAAATATACACAAAAACAAGACCAAAAAGCAGATTGCTTCAAGAACTCGGATCAAGACAGCCGATTTAAAAATAGAAAGCATGTTTTCAATGGAACTAATTCATACCACAGATCAAAAGATGGATGCAATTATATGGTGTAATATACCAGCACAAATAAAAAGCCTTGGACTTTCTCACACCCCACATACAAAGGCAATGCTAAAAACCCTTTTATATTCAGCAATTATTGCTGGAACCCTTATGATCAAACAGGAGATGTCAAGGATACCACAGATAGCTGGCAGCAAATTATGAATTTTTAGTGGTATTCACTATGCTTTTTATATCAAGTATAGACAAGGGCAGGACCTCACAGCCTAAACTGCTGATGGCCTCAAAAACAGCAGACTAGAAAATGAGAAAACATGTGTTGCAAGGAAACTGTAATATGAACAAAATCAGCCTCAAGAGAAAGAGGAAAACAAATGTCAGATTGCATTATAAACAGAAAAGAAGCAAAACATCCACAAGCAGTAGAACCAGCTTCTAACAGAACTAAAAACAGACAAAGCACTGAAACTAAATGTTAAAAGTTTCCAATTGCAAAGTATTACAGCTGAGACTTTGACAGGAAAAGAAAGAAAATCAAGAGATTAGATATACTCAACCTAAGTTAATACATGCACAAACAGAGAACTTTGCATCACTTCCTGCGGTGTCACCAAACAACAGGGGGGAGAGAGAGGAACAAGTTATAATTACTGCTGGAATTAGGACTGAGTTTTATACACAATAGCCTGGAACTTCACCCACATGTTGCATTAACAGTGGGGTTTGTGTGTAATGCTTTTTATTATTCTAAAGAGTGGAAAGGGAAAAAACAGTTTGGCTGTGGGCAAGCATTTTGATTGCTTGTTAGCATTCTCCAGGCAAAGTCAAAGATACCTCCCAGCAATTGCATTACTCACCACTCTTCAGATCAGAAACTTACATCCAAGGCTTTAAATAATGCCTTTTTATCTCAGTCTCCATTAAGAGACCTCCAATTTCCACACCTGTGACCTCTTTGAAGCTCTATGGCTGTTGCTGCAACTGGAGCAGGGAACCTCATTTATTTTTTGATGTCTGTAAGATCTTGTTAGCTACCAACTGAAATGGCTGCCTTTCACTGGGAATTCCCACTCTCCTTTTGTAATGTCCTTGATGGCAAGATTCAGAAGGAAATCATGATTTAGTACTTTGCTAGCAGACATGAAGCATTTACCTACTCTGCTGTCACCCTGCAGCAGGAAGTTTGCTGTAGACCAGCACCTTCTTAAACTACTCTGAGGATAGAGGACAGTGGAGGCACAGAATGTCTCTCAATCTGAAATCCAGAAGCAACCTTTCCTCATTAAATGATGGAAGAATTATTTTTTAAGATCTGTGTAATGTGAAAGAAGCTTCTTAGAGGCTTATTTTTTTCTTAAAAAAAAAAAAAAAAAAGAAGAAAACAGAAAAATCTGATGTGGGAGCCAAGGGAGTCTCTTCTAATTTCCTGGATGGCCCTGAATTCATCAGGTGAGGATATCTTAAGGCAATGTGAATGCCTTCACATACGTAACCTGTCAGCATCACTGTTTATCTTCCCAAGGAAAGCTGCAAGAAAGATGCCAGAAGCTGGGGAGGAGCCTTAACCCCAGTCCCATCATATGGCTCATCCTATGTTTTGTATCAGATGGGATCATACAATGAAAACACCATTTTAGGTTATCTTTTCATCTCACAAGCTACCATCCAAAATCAATATTTTTAAATTTACATACATATAAGCTAAGAACAGGAAAGATATTCAAGCCTAGAAGGCATCCTGTCTCCTCCCAGAAGGAAGTCGTGTTGCCTATGCTCAAACTGACATGTGAGGTGGAAAAGTGTAACTTACAGTTCTCAGCAACCAAACCCAGAACTATAGAGATGAACAGAAGTTCATACACTTATTAAGATACTTTCAAAGCATTGATATTATGACACTTACTGAACTGTAAAACTTCTGGTTTGGAACACAAGCTTTGCAATCCACCTTTTTCTCTGGTTTCAACTAAATGAATCTTGTCCTACTTATACAGTACTCCAAAAGCAATTTTCCCAGCTTATTTCTCTACCCACATCACCCTTCTTCACTGGTTCTGTTTTCTATCACATGAACCACAAGGTTCATGTCCTTTTAACAGCCTATCCCATCCACTTGTCACGCATTTAACAAATCTTCTTCTACCTCACTTCAATACAGAATGATAGACCTAGTATCTATTTGTATCTTCTAAAGGTGTGGCTTCAGCCGCTGCTGTCTTTTTTTTTTTTTTTTGGTTTTTTTTTAGTAAAAGAAATCTGCTACCCTTGCACTTGCAGAACACTGACAATTGTCATGCTACCTGTATGCTGGGGCACTGGACTGACACAGTTGATCCTGTAATGGTAGGCTCTCTCATTTGTCTGGGACCAGGGTCATCTCCTGGGTTTATGTCCCAATCCTGAGTATGCCACAGAGGAGACTGTTTTTCCCACCTAAAGGTATCCAGAAGTGTACACTGTGCCTGCAAAGGCTCAGGGGAGCACCCCAGAACCCAGACCCTGCATTTGCCAGTTCATGGAGGGTAAGTCTGGCAAGATAAATTCTCTCTCTCAACGCAGTGCATGGACAGATCCCTTCTCCACAGGCAGAACTCCAGAAACAAATGGCACTCTCCTCATCACTCCTATTCCTGGAAGGCAGGTTTCCAGGACTACCTGGACGGCAGCACTGCCAGACCTGCTGTGCAGCTCATCTTGGACTCTGCCTCCCATGAACAGAAAGGAGAACGCAGCAGTCGGGCTCCAACCTCAACAGCAGCAGCGCAGCAAGAATTGCTGCCAAAGCCCAGAGCTCAAGCCCAGGCTTAACACTTAATGTAAGCAGAGCCTTAGGCAGTCAGGTGCTGCAGTCATACACACAATAATAATAAAAAGTAGTCCTAGTGGAGCTCAACCGGCTCAACTTATTGAAGAGAAAGAAGGTCTTTGCCCACAGCCAGCAATCAGCTCAACTGCAGATCTCTCAGCAGCACAACAAAAAGCAGGAATGACTGGATTCAAGGGCTAGGAACCAGCGATCAGCATAGGAATAAAACGTAAAGTGGTTTAAGAGGGAGAATAAGTATAATCTGGAATAAAATATCGAAGTATGTAATAGATAATTCATACATTCTAGTAGATGAAGAAAGTCTTGCTATATTTCAGAAACACTTTTGCTGTTTGTCGCTAAACATCCCTAAGTTTTGGGGCTAACAGGCCCAACTAGTGGGTGCAAACTCCCATAAAGACTAGAGGATCATAATGGTTCCTTGCAGTCTCAAACTAGACACTAAATAAAAACCAAAACATACAAGCATGTGTCCTCAGGAATCATTCTGCCATCCTGCAGCTAGTATCAGCACGATCTTAAATTAAAAGAAACTATTTCCAAGGTCAAAACAAGTCATTACACAACACCCAGTTTCAACACTGCTTCAAAAGAAAACCCGAATTCTGATGTACTCTGCAAAGCAGAGGCTCCTTGAGACAGCTCAGTGGAACTGCTACTGTGCACCAGCCTGCACAGGAGTGGCAACCACCTGCCTGAAACCCCATCAGCCTTATTCAAATGTTGGGGCTCTTCTCTAAACACTTTTCATGCTATGGTAAATAAAAGCACTATTATAAACTGTAGATTCCTAAACTATCTTCCACACAGGATAATTTTCTCCTCTAGTGCCTTTCCAATTTTTCTAATGGTGTTT
The DNA here is from genome assembly GCF_017590135.1 of Pyrgilauda ruficollis. Lineage (NCBI taxonomy): Eukaryota > Metazoa > Chordata > Aves > Passeriformes > Passeridae > Pyrgilauda > Pyrgilauda ruficollis. Next base: position 10,031,746 of record NW_024527710.1, read on the forward strand.
GTTATGCAGCAACTGCTGTTGTAAGAAAAATGTTATGAAAACTTCAAGACCTCCACTGCTTTTTCCAGCACTATTAGTCTACATCCAGAATTTTCACCATCTTTCCAAAGAAGCTCACTGAATTTATACTACAGAAGAATACCTCAATTTGCTTAATCAAAAATCAAAATGCACGTTTGCTTTTCCATTTTCAGCACAGAACCAAGGAAAAATGAGATAACCTGTTTCGGTTTCCCAGTTAACACAGCATGACAAAAATACAAAATTAAATTCCAGGCATCCTGAAGTCCACTGATCTTCACCATGGCTTTCACCAAATTAAGCAGTGACAGAAAACCAGTGCTGAGAAGAGTGACATCCTCTGGGACAGCCCATGCTGTTCACAGTACCACATTCCTATTATCAGTGTTACACAACTGGACCAAGCTGCAAAACCAGACACAGGGGAAAACCCTCCCCAGCACAATTAAGTTCGTTAATTAAGCATCTCCTTCCTCCCACATTCCCCAAAAACTGGAACTAGGTACTCAGGCTCCAGCACACAGTTAGATCAGCTGTGTCTGATCCGGACAATTCCATTTTCTCTTTCAGGGGAAGAGTATCACCTGCAATTATGCCTTTTTTGGACATTTTTCTGGAAGAACATTCCTTCCTTGCTGCCTGCTGCGTGCAGCCTTTTTTACTTTGTTTCTAGGCTGTGGGATTTCTACTCGTGTATTTTCCCCATGTCTGGATCTTAACAGATCTTCCCTCATAGCACGTTTAGGCTTTTCATGGCAATTGTGGGCATTACAGCTGTCGCAGTGTCATCCTTAAAGCACAGTAAGTTATTTACATAGGGCAGCTGTATATATTTTAAATAGGGAAAATGAAAGAGGATTTACCAAAAGGAATACTACTATTTACTCCCCAAAAATGAAAACTAGTAGTGGCTGACAAAACCAGGAAAATATTTTTACCAGGATGCTTTTAAATAAATTACTTCAGCTATATGCCTGTGCAAAGAGCTTGCTGTGTCTGCAAGTAGAATAGGCTGAATTTGTGTAATTCATCAGAAACCACAGAGGGCCTAAATGAAAACACACACTGTAATACAGGAAAAGCCATGACCATTAACTTCTACATGGGAACAAGAGGTACTGGTTAACATAATGAGCACAGGCCTGGAGTTCCCAGGAGCATGAAAAGGATAAGGACATGCAGTGGGAGATGCAACAATTGAAACTGACAGGTATCTCAGGTTTGTCAATGACTCTTCTTGCAAAACACCTAAGGTTTTGCAGCCTGTATAATGGAAGGCATCCTCTTTAGCAGATCATGGGCAGAATAGCAAATGCCCTTATAATCATTCTTGATCCAACCTTCACAGCCAATTGCCTTATTCAAACTTCTGGTGTTTAAGCCATTATCCACAGTAAACCTGGGCAGCAAAATAATTTAATTATTTAGAGTCTTTTAAAGCCGAGCAACATTAGAAAAAATAAAACAAAACAACAAACAAACAAAAACCCCCAACAACTGCTGAATTCTTTCTTACCCTGCCAGAAAAAATAATGATCAGCTGAAAGTCCTGAACACATTCTTCAAGCACAGAGTCAGGCAGTGGTGTATTGTTCCTCCCAGCCACCCAGCCTGAGCACCTGCCCATGTAGCTGCTTTCTACCAAGACAACCAGCTCTGCTTTGAGAATGGAACTTGGGCATGCAAACTGTAATAAATGTTGGCTAGTGGCTTCAGTGGTGGCAGCTTTCAGTAAGAGGCAGAGAGAGAGAGAAAAAAAAAATGCTACATACCCTGTGAGCTCTCATCTGACACATCTGCTTTCCCTACTAACAACATCGTTAAAGGCAGAAACAGAAAAACCACCAAGACAGCATTTTATTTGCATTTTAAACACTTAAGTAAAAAATGCTTGCTGTCAGCTGAGCTGGAAGAAAATTAATAAATTTTTTTACTACTTCAAAACAGATTAATAGAATATTTAGTTCAGCCTTGCTATTATATAGACCTTGTCTCTTACAAATGAATTTGAGTTTTTTATTTCCACTGACAGTACAAAAAAATACATAACTCTGTATTATGGGGACCTAAGTTTTTCTTTCCATGCTCACCAAACTCTGCTCAGTCGTACCAAAAGGATTCGGATTCCATCTTCCAGCCGTTCCAGCAAGCTTACTTACATCATGTGTTTGGAAAGGAGATTTTTCAGCAGAGGAAGCGGAGCGCTTCGCCATGCTGGCCAAGACTCCACGGATCAGTGACCCTCAGCAGCACACAGACCACCGCCGTGACATCACACTTTCCACAACACGGATCCCAAAGATGCACATACCAAGAGAATCTGGAGTTTCAATCTTTGTTTATTTGTTCAAAGAAAGTTGGCTTTTCTTCTTCTTTTTGGAAGTTTTTTAGGGTTTGTTTTGCTTTGCTTTTAAAGAGCTATATTACTTTGTAATCTTACTTTTTGAAACTGAGAAAACCAGGCGGACCACCTGAGACGAAACATTTCTCTCACAAGCACTCACCAGCGATAGCAGCAGAAGACAAGCTCATTAATTCACACCATATTATTCAGGCCTTCCATTAACACAACTAAGGGCTCATCAAGGGAGGAAAATATGAAATTGTTCCACTGCTGTTACTCTGCTGGAACGCCACATTTTAATCACTGTCTGGAGTATAGTTGAGTGACACAAGGGAGAGAAATGCTTAATAGAAGATGAAAATAATACAGACTCAGTGAAGACAAATGTTTGATCCAGGCACACCCAATCCACCCAAAACACAGATTCATGAGTTAAGCAGTTTTTTCAACCTGCTGCCTGGAGAGCCCCAGCCTGGGAGGGGTGCCAGACAGCAGCTGTGTGGGTCTGGTAAAATTTGGCACAAGAAACAAAATGGTCAAATATTAGAGATGCCTAAATTTCAGAGGAACTCATTTGTAAACTATAGTGACACCCCTTGCTATTACTTTTTTTCATCAACAATAATCTACAATCTGCAAAAAGGGCTTTAGCAGCCTGATGAATGGTACAAGCAGAAGGTTCCAGAAACACAGTCCTCAAAGGGGTTTCCTGAGTCAAGAGTTTTGCCTCCTGTCATTCCAGCTATTGATTTACTTAGTTTCTTTAAAAGCAAACAAAAATACAACAAGAAAACAGATTCTCATTCTAGGAGGAAATTGGGGGATTCTTATCTTGTTTACTCCTGGAAACTCTCACAATCCTATTTTGCTCTGATTAAAACCTTTCTGTAATTTTCAGCCTGTTTTCTCACAGCAAATTTAAACCCATTTATACTCCACTCTGAACAGCTTATCTCCTTTTCTAGTGTTTGTCTCACATTTGATACATTTGAGTTCCACACCTGCTCAGTATTCCTGACAAACAACCCCTTCTCACTGCCTTAAGCAATACCACTAATTTCTCATTTCTACCATAAAGAATACTTTACCTGATTCATTCTAGTTTTGCATCAACCTTTCCTTCCTCCATCAGAGTGGTTGCTTACCATCACACTATTTCAACTAGTTCTGAGACACTGCAATTTACTCTTGGGCTTCTAGCTCCTACCACAAATTTCTTGTTTACTATTTCCCAAAATCACAAGTTCTGTGTTACCAGCCAAACTCTATATAGCTATATGTGCTATAACATGGAAGGTCATGGCATACATTTTGAATGCTGGTCCTGTGAATCAGCCAAAGGAGGTCTACTGAACTGCAAGAGAAGGCCTTTAAGGATGGCAGCAGAAGTCAAATAAATGAAGACCTATATCTGGACTGCAAAAAACCACACTGGATGTACCAGAAGACTTTACAATATGACTTGAAAAAATCATGTCCACTAATACCAGCTACAGAAGAAAAGCCTCCCTAAGTAAGCCAGGGGATTTCATTACATAAAATCACAAGGAACATCAAAATAAGTTCACTTTTAAAAAGGCTGCTCCCCATAATAACAACAACAAAAAAATAATTACCACTGAAAAACAAGTTGCCTACAAAACCACACTGCATCATCTGCTACCACCGCCTGCAGCAGACAGCACTCAATCTCTTCTCTTGCTAGAAAGTGTTATCACACGTCACCACTGAAATGGTCAAGACTTTTACTGATTTCCCTATTACTCAGCTTCAACTGAGCTGAGTGCTCCAGCCAGTGCTGCTTACCAATGAAAACCAGAAACAAGGACTAGTAATACTTATTGAGGAAAAAGCAATTATATATGATTTTAAAGAAAAGCTGTACTTCTTACATAGGACCCCTTCCACACTGCTCCAAGCAATTAGCAAGTTTAGGATGCTAAACAAATAAAAACAAGGTCATGGAAGTTATTAAATTACACCTTAACACCTGCTGTGTCCACCTGCAAAATCAGCTTTACTGTTTCACTAAAAATGCCAAGCACTGATCACATCTAAAACCCCCTTAATCTTGAAGCAGTATATATGAGGAAATTTGAGTACAAATCCAGAGCAAGATTAATGTTTTCTTATCATCTACGGATGAGGTATTTAGTTGTTCATGCCCAGAGCTAGATTAAGCCTTCCTTACATTCAAATTGTTTGCTCTTTCATCCCTAATGGAAGTTTAGTTTTTAGAAGACCTGATCCCTAGGAAAGCAAATTATTTCTTTCCCCACATGGATTCTCCAAGCTGCTAGAAAAGCGTGCAAAGGCAACATGCCTCTCATGCCTGTAATGGGTGAAACAGCAACCAGCAACAGCCTAACTGACTGATGAAAGATATTTAAAGAGTAGAATCAGAAAGTTACAGGAAAAAAAATCGGGGTGTGGAAAATGAGATTTCATAAAAGAAAGTCTGATTTCTTTTTTTGTACAAAAAGAATTTTTTATACCTATGCTAACTATTTTTTTTCAAACACTTCCTGACAGGTTAAGAATATTCTTTAGTGCAAACAAGAGATTAAGACAAAAGTAGATTGGCTCCATCAAAGCAAGAGACTAGAACACCACTACTTAACACAGTTTTTCAAACACTGATAGTCATGAAATAAAACAGTAAAAAGCAGTGCCCCTTTTTGTGTCCTGTAAGTCTTGCTGGACCCACCTCACTTTCATACTGCAGGGAAGGCAGTAACTCAAAAGGTACTGAAGTTTTTACTAAGTAAAACCCTTCAGAATTACTCTAGTATTACTGCATATGTGAACAATTGAAAGAAAATTAAAGCCAGAAGGCATAATAAATAAACAAACAAACAAAGACAGTGTTCCTGTAATGATTTTACTCAGCTACAGAAGCAGATTGTCATCTTCCAGAATAGATTACATTTCTCTATACACCATGCCCTTGCTAAAGCCCCATCTGAAGCAGGGGAGCTTTCTTCATTCTTCAAGACCAGGAAGGTCAATCCAAACCTAAAGGCATGAAGACTGACTGACTGCTCTGCCAAGGCTAGAAGGTGAGGTAACAGGGACCTCTAAACACCCCTAGGGTGGTAAAGGTGCAGTTCAACAGCAGCATTGTTACCATCAACTGTGAGTCTATACAGCCTATGTTCTACCACTTCTAATTCTACATATAAACATGAAAATAAGTCTTTGGAGCTCTACTTTCATTTTTGTATTTTGAAAAGCCATTCATTAGCAGTCATTCAAAGGATGAGCAAAAAACTAGGAACTTAAAAGGCCAAAAGAGTAAAACTGACAATGATATTAAAATTCTATCAAAACACTGAGACTGGGTATTAAAATGATACCCACGAAAGCTGTCATAAGGCACACAGACTATAGCAGGATCCTAAAATAAACTGCATTCTAGGGAAATGCTGGGACAGTCCATAGGAGGGCAGTTAAGGGATCTGATCAACAGTTGTCACAATGTTCTTTAACAAACTGTTTTCATATCCCTGTATAAAACAAATAACTTAAGAAATAAATAGGTCCTATACCCACAATTTTGCTTTTTGACAACTTAATTTTAAGTGCTGCACTTAGTGTAAAACAAATTTTAAGTGTCTTTTTTTAAAATTTGGTAATATAAATGCAGGCCAAAATATTCCTTCGTTTTTACTTCATATTAAGTATTTTAAATCTTATTTAAGTGCAAAAATATTTTTATAATTAGAACTAATTTTATAATTAAATGCAGAAGTATTTTTCAGTTACTTATATTCAGACTGACACATTCCAGATTGAGGACCTTTTTAAATCATAGTCTAGCACACTGAATAACTAGCACTCTGAATAAACCACAACACTGGAGATTCAGAAACTGAGCTACAGCCCTCAACTGTTTTCACTTAAAACAGCTTCAGCTTGTATTTAATGTCTTGTCCTGCTGGCTTTCTGAAGGTAGGGAAACAGAGTATGCAATATCAAACAGAATATGTAATATCATAAGGTTATCTTATGGCTGAAACTAAGAGATTTGAGACAGAAGTTCATTTTCCAGTACTGGTACAAATCTCTTCAACGATCCTAGGTAAATCACTTGACCTCATTATGCCTCAGTTCTCAGTTGGAGAATTGAGAGGACAAACTGATTAATGGTGTTTGCTATTCACACCCTAGAACTGAATGTTCAATAAAACCAAACAAAACAACACACTACACAAGTCAGTTAGAGAAGTACTGGTAAAGAACAGGCCAGACTGACACCCAGGCCTAGGAATACACAAAGTGAAACTTACAGGACCAAGTTTTCTGGTGTTCACTACTTTTCAAGTAGGTGTCTTTAGGAATGAAGTTTAGCATAATATTTTTATTGTATGAAGGATCCAAGAAAAGGATATATTCAGACTTGTAATGAACATAAAAAACCTAATGAAGCTGCTACCTTGTCAATCAGGTGAAGGCTGAGACAGCCAAAAATAACAGGAAGACTTCCAATAGAGAAAGAACCTGCATCTAGTATATCAACTTTCGAAGCAAAATTGTCAAAAACGTTATTATGTCTGCAGAGAGGGCAATTAGCAAACAAAAACTTTAATGAGTTTCTTTTGCTCTCATGAACTTCTTAACAACTTGCAAAAAGTAAGACTGACAGTCAGATGCTCGTTACTGAGAATGAAAAGGCAGTCTTACGTGCCACCAAAAACACCAGCACCATAAAGAGAGAAAACAATGGAAACTAGCTTCCTTAGCCCTTACAGGTTTTGCATGTACATGCTCTCCTGCTACTTCTGAATGCAATTCTGTAAGTCTAATCTTGACATCTAATCTTTAAAGTATCAAGCTTCATTACCCAAGGAGGGACACAACAAAAAGGCCCAAAACTGCAGGCACAGCAAGCAGCAGTGAGACTCCTTCAGTCCAAGCTAGACAAGGCAGCAAGTCATGAAATGTTATGCTTTAGAGTGCTTTATGCACATCTCAGAATTTGTGATCAGCAGTTCTGCTACCTTTAGCCATATTTCTTACTGTGCATTTATAATCTTGGCTCTACTCCCTGTCACTTGCACTGCACACAAGCAAGTTGTCTATACTGTGCCATGTTACCTTGCTTTCACTGAGCATACTTGCTCTTCTGTCTGTGGGCAATTAACTCAATTTGTGACAACTAAGTTTCAGCAACGAGTTTAAACTTCTCATCAGACTTTTGGCATGGGCTGCAAAAAGCCTGCCAGCAAACTATGGCCACAAGAAGCAGTTGTTTTCACCAGGGAAACTCATTCTTCAACGTGATCACTCTCCCGCTGCACCGCAAACACAGCCAACATACAGCAGCTTTTCAGCTACCTCTACTGTGGAGTTCTCTCACCTATATCACACAGGAGAGGGCATTCCCTGTAAGAGGTGCACCAGTGGTATGCATTTACTAGAGGAATGACTCCAAAATACACAGTGCAGCAATCTGCTCAAGGACTTAGTATAGGCTTCTTTCAAATAAGAGACCACTTTGTCCTCTGTGTCCAGGGAAGCAGACATGGAATAAAAAGGGCAGAAGCAGCTGCTGCCACTCATACATAGCATCTGACTGAGTAAAACTTGTGTGGTTTTCAGGACTACCTCACATCTTCTCTAAGCCTTTTTTCTGGAAAATAAACAGAAGATCAACACTGCCGCCTGTGAAGACACACTATTTTCTAACTCACAGACACTCTACTTGCTGCCTCCCAGGGCCCCTAAGCAGACCTGCCTGGATTACCAAAAAGACAGACATCCCAACATAAGGGCTTGTCACTGATCAGACAATAAAACTGTAAGGTCAGGGTCCCAATTTGCAGTGCAGATACTTCCTTATTGCAAGCGTGTATTTAAAAAATACTGTCAAACTGAGTTATGACAAAACCTGATTCTCCACATGACAGAAACATTCAGTTCAGTTAAACTGATTTTGTTAATTTTTATTTTCTTTGTCATGTATTCTCTTCACCCTCTAAATAGCAGTCTGTGCATTAATCCCTTGCCAGAATTGTCTCATGCCATCTACACATCTGTATTTGCCTTGAAGTTTCACCTTGTCTCAAATGAAGTCTTTCTCTTGGGAGTATATAGCCTGTAACACTGCACTTCATTAGCTTCAAAAAGAGCTTTAAAAAGAAACCTCAGGACTTAAGCACTCATTGATGTTCTGTTGCAACATTTATTTAAACAGGCAATTTGGCTAAGATGGCCTAAACAGACAGGGAACAAATCCTATGATTAAGTCTATGACAGCAACAAAAACAAAATTCCGTCCCAGATCACAGCAAGAGCTCCGAGCAGCATTTCTGCCTTACATGGGAGTGTTTTAATTATGCAGCTGGAAATTAAAATTCTATAAACTGCTGGTTTTATTTGAACAGCAGCCCTTTATCACATCTGAGCACTGTTTACTGAAGAGCTTACTGTAAGACCAAGGGAACAAAAGCAGAGGAAAAGCAGAAAACTGAAGCCCAGCACAAGTCACTGACCCAAGAGCGCAGGCACGCCTGTGTCACGGCCAGCAGCGAACCCAAACTCTCTGGAGCATCACTGCATTGCCTTAGACAGCAAAGAATGTTTGTGCAGAGCTACTCCCCCAAGCACCAGGTAGACGGACAACAACTATCACACACTGTATCAAAAAATCATAGAAGCAAATACAACCTTTTAATTACCTCTCCAGAAAGCTAACACTGACCAAGAAGCAGCCAGAGCCCAGCCTGAACAGGCTCCAGCCTTCCCAATTGCAATCGTTCAGAGTCTTTGTGCGAGTTCCCTTGTGAGGTGGCCTTTACAAAATTCAGCTCTTTTGAAGACCAGGAAATTCAGTTATGCACAGTATCACAACACAGGAACTCCTTACAACACAACAAAAAAAATTATAAACAAACAAACTTCCATTTAAGTTCAATAAAAGACAGTAATACCTTAATTTTCTGGTGAATATGCCTCAGTGAATCTGCTGTACCCATGTCCATGTTGTCACTGATGCACACAAAATCAAGCTTCATTTTTGTGTCCAGGTTTAGCATCTTCTGGATTTCCTTCCTTGTAATCACAATGACCTCTAGGACAAAGGAGAGAGAGATGAGATGAAGCAGAAAATAAATCTAAATAATATTTATCACAAATAGGATACACCCACTTTGTTATTTAGAAAGGCAGATGGAACTGTCAAAAGGCTTGAGTAACATAACTGGGTTCTCCACCCAGTCAAGCTCTTTTGGCAACAGTAACTTTTCAAGAAAAGAATTGAACTCTAATGAATGTGAAAACAATCTCCCCTGCTTTGCTGGGTGGAGGTTGTTACTGAAAGGGACACATGCATGTGTGGCATGAGTTAGCAAGATAGAACAGACACTTCCATCATTAACCAGCAGCCTCAAACCGTATGTCCTCAAACAGAGCAATGGGACCCCGTGTTCATGTCACCAACACTTCAGAGCTCTGTCTTTTGCTGCCCCGATCCTGTGTAATCCTCTGTGGACAACACCAACCACACTATTACAATACAATGGTTAAACTATTTCTCAGCATCAGCTTGGCAAGAAAGTGCAGCAATATATGAGCAACAGACTCATTCCATCTACAAAAGAAAAAGGATAAATACATATTTGAAGGAAATCAACACTGGCATGAAAGCGTATTTTCCAAAATGAAGAATGTGAGAACAGAAGCTCTGCAAAGAAAAGACTGAGGAAACAAGACGACAAGAAACCTTCTCCTCCAGTCTTAGGAATGGGAAGGAAAAGCAACAATCAAATTTTCCAGTTAAAATATCCCCTCAAAATACCTCAACACTATAATATTGTATTCCACATGGAATTTTAACAGAGAATTATAGGAAATAAGAAATAATAATGATAATAATAGTATAGGCAAGATGAAAACATCAGGAATAAATCTGCATCAATCAAAACTCAACTCATCTTGAACCTATGAAAAGAAAAGAGGAAGGAACTGTAAACATGGGAATTGTGTGGCATTTTGGTGCCAGGGACATGGCTGCTCTTCCACTCCCATACTGGATGCCAGTGTGGATTCAAAAGAGGCTGAAGAACCTAGAGCAAAGGACTGAAAGCACACCTTGAATTAGGCAAAGAATTAACTGATGAAGAGGGAACTGGTGTCAGGTGCAAGTTCTAAGCTCACGCAGTTCAGCATAAACCTGGTGAGCTGGGCAAAGGCCTCCTAAATATTAGGAGATGAAGCACTTGCAATTAGGGCAAAAGAGACAGTGAGTCAGCCCATGGAACACCTACTTACTTACATAAGCAAGTATGAGGAACTAATCATCCAGGGAGAGAATTCATGCCAGTGGATCATTTAATGCAGGGATGTACAGCTTGGTCACGGGTGTGAAGCACAGAAGGAGCAGGAAGGTGGCAGTTTGCTTACTGGAGCTGAATACATTTACTGAGTACAACCCTGCACGTCCACATTCTCACTGGAGACAGATAAGCTGCAGCACTACGTGTGAGAAAGGAGAAAGGTCTGACTGCAGCACTATCACAGAGTCACAGCATGGTTCAGGCTGGAAGGGACCACACTGGGTCATCTGCACCTCCCTGCTCAAGCAGCCTCGTCTCAAATCACATTGCACAGGATTGTGTCCAGATGGCTCTGGGACATCCCCAGTGAGGGATATCCCAAATCCTCTCTGGACAGCCTGTCCCAGTGCTCGGTCACCTGCACAGTAAAGTTCTTCCTTCTATTCAGAGGGAACTTCCTGGGAATCAGTTTCTGCCTGTTTCCTCTTGTACCATTGCTTGGCACCACTGAGCACAGCCTGGTCCATCCTCTGACACCTCCTTTCAGAGACTGAGAGACATTGATGAGGTTCCCTCTCAGTTGTCTCGAGGCTGAACAGACCAGCTCCCTCAGCATTTCCTCATAAGGGAGGTGCTCCAGACCCTTCACCATCTCTGTTGCTCTCCACTGGACCTGCTCCAGGAGCTCCATGTCCTTCCTGTCCTGAGAAGCCCAGGACTGGACACAGCACTCCAGATGTGCCTCACCAGGGCTGTGCAGAGGGGCAGCTACTAAAAAAAAAAAAAAAGAAAACAAAAACAAACAAACAAAAAAAAGGCAGACAGAAGGCAGACAATCAGAATGCAGATTTCAACAAACAAAAAACAAATCCAAAGAACATAAGTTCTTTAGGATTTTCTAATGAAACAGAATAAAGGCAAAGTCTGCTCTTAGTTTTGTTCCCTCCCACTGAAATAGTAAGAGACTAACATGGATAATCATGAGCTCATGGATAATCATCTTTACAGAAGATAGAAACAGTCAGGAAGAAAGCCACAGACTCAGGATGAAGTACAGAATAATCACAGAGACAAAACAGAGAAGAAACACAAAAAACAAACACAAAAAGCCCAGATGCTTGAAAGGTGTCAGGAAGAACCTTTGTAAGAAGTTGGGGGGACGCCACAGAAAGATTTGGTCCAGCACTCAAAAGGTGAACAAAAGCCTAACCTTAGAAGATACTGAGGAAGCTCACCAGGTACTAAATAGCACCTTAGTCTTGGTGTGAAACAAAGGCACAGGTGAGCAGCACCTGCCATTGCCCCTGCCCTGCTGGGCGAGCAGGGTGCTCAGCTCTGCAGCCACACGGACTGAGCACTCAGACAGAGCCAGCAGCCCTGAGCTTGGGCCAGGCTGAAACAACAAACCACCAGCCATCCCCGGAGAGCTGGCACGTCTCACGCTGCTGCCATTAATGACTCTGAGAAGGAAACACGGGAGAGTCGGGTTAGTGACCCAGGGAACGACATCAAAGCTGGGAAAGGCCTCGAGTCACAGAATCGCTGCAATATTGGAAAAGATCATGAAGATCATCAAGTCCAACCAACCAGCACCACCACCATGTTCACCACTAAACCATAGTGTCATATCCTCATGGTTTCTGAACACTTCCAGGGACGGTGACACCACCACTTCTCTGGGAAATCTCTTCCAATGCTTTAAAACCCCTTCAGTGAAAAAGACTTTCGTAATATCCAATCTAAACCTCCCCTGGTACAACTTGAGACCATTTCCTCTCGTGGGAGCAAAGACCGACACACACCTCTCTACAACCTCCTTTCAGACACCCGCTGAGAAGAGGGGCGCAGGCACAGAGAGCGCAGCCGAGAGGGCAGGAAGGGATGTGACACGGGCCAACAGCACAGCTCCAGCGCACGGGGGAGCTGCGCCACAGCACCTGCCCCGGCCAACAGGGCACCTGCGGCACGGCGTTACAACGGCGGCAGAACGGGCGGGAGCGGCGGCGGTGACCGGGGACAGCCCGTAGTGACCAGGGGGAGCCCGCGGTCACCAGGGTCAGCACGCCCAGAGCCCGCCGTGCCTCACCTTCGAAGCCGGCGCGCTCCAGCAGGTTCAGCGGGTACCAGAGCAGGGGCCGGTTTCCCACCGGGAGCAGCGGCTTCGGGATGCTGGAGGTCAGGTCCGTCATGCGGGAGCCGCCTCCGGCCGCCATCACCACGGCCTGGAACTCCATCGTGTGGCGGAGTGACACAGAGAGGCAGGGCCTCACCGGGACAGCTGAGACAAGGCCGGCTCACGGCTCCGCTCCCTGCGACCGCTCCCGGCACTGACAGCGCAGCAATGGCGGCGCGGCCGCGCTGCGCCTGCGCGCGGGCAGCCGAGAGCGTCGATCGCGGGCGAGCGCCGATAGAATCGATCCGCTTCCCTGGTGGGCTGCGGGCGGCCTCCACCCAGCCAGGACGGCGAGAGGAACGCCGAGCGAAGAGACCCCGCTCTGCCGAGCACCGAGTCATGGATCCCGGCCCAGCGGCGGGGGGCGCTCGGCGGAACAGCGCCCCCAGGCGGCCGGAAAGAGGTAATGGAGGGACAGCGGGGGCTGGGGGGGGACACCGGGGACTCTGTGTGGGGGTACCGGGGACACCGGGGACTCTGTGTGGGGGTACCGGGGACACCGGGGACTCTGTGTGGGGACACTGGGGGCTCTGTTTGGGGGTACCGGAGACACTGGGGGCTCTGTGTGGGGACACTGGGGGCTCTGTGTGGGGGGTACTGGGGAGCAATGGAGGCTCTGCGTGGGGGGTACTGGGGGCTCTGTACTGGGGACACTGGGGGGCAATGGGGGCTCTGCGTGGGGGGTACTGGGGACACCGGGGGTCAGTTTGCAGCTGTGCTCCCCACACCACGGCCAGAGAAGGGACGGGACTCGCAGTGCTCCCTGCCCCCACATGGCACGCTCTGCACCCCGCAGGAGCCTGTGTGGGCAGCACCCAGCGGCCATGCCGTGCTGACCCTTCCAGCTGCAGCCCCTGACCTCGAGAAGCACAGACACAAACAGCACCTGGGGCAGGACAGCAGGATCTGGCCCTGCAGTTTTATTGAATCCAGTGTCCCCGAGGCTCCCCTGGCGTGGGGCACACGGGGGTGTCATTCATCCCAGGGGTTCTTGTCGGTGTCGATGGACATGCAATTGTACACGGCGTAGCGCAGCAGCTCCTCGCAGACCTTGGCCCTGGCAGGAGGAACACCAGGTCACAGCCATGATGGCCACAGAAAACCTCAGGCTTCCCTCCCCACACCTGCCTGGACATCCCTTGGGGAAGGCCTGGGGAGTCTTGATGGGAACCCCAGCACCAGCCCCAGGGAGTGGGGAGCATCCCTAGCCCCAGCTCAACTTACGAGGAATAGTTGGGCAAGAAGAAGGTGCAGGAGCACGTGCAGGCCTGTGGCATCAAGTCCAACGCATCCAAGCTTGGGAGAAAGGAGAGTCAGACCCCAGCACGGCAACCTGATATCATGTGGGGACCCCAGCATGGCACAGGGACCCCAGGCAGGATGGACTCACTTCGACCTTTCCGGGTAGACACTGATCTGAACTGGGAGGCGGCTCCGGCCGGTGACGAACTTGAGGAATCGGCTAAGATCCTCTGAGAGGAAGGACAGGACTCAGGTCTCAGGGACAGGACTGTCCCAGCAAGATCTGCGTTGCACAACCACCCCAGGAGCATGGGGCAAAGCTAAGGGATCCTCTCAGAATCCCAAGAAGGGCCGGGTGGGATGACCCCAGCCGCTTCCCAGGAAAGCATCTGGTGAGCACCCCTGGGGCACAGGACAGTGGGTACCCCATACCCTAGCCTGTCCTACTGCACAAGAAGAGCAGGTAAAGGTTTGGGGTCACTCACCACTGGTGAAGTTGTTGAGTGCCTCCAAGAAATACTGGATACGGGTATCATCAGAGGGGAAGTCATCAAACTTGACTGCAACAAAGAATGTGAAATGGCTTAATTAGAAACTCCCAGCAAAGCAAAGGAAAGGAGGAGACACTGTGCTCCTCGGTGAGCCCTGGCACCCCTGAGTGGGACCAGCACCTTGTGTCATGGTGGGTGGAGAAACAGAGGTCCTAGTTTTCAGAGTGGCCATTCCCCTCTGATAAGGATAAGGACCAGATGGACCAGAGTGGGGTTTGCTGCTAAACCTGAAGCATCCAGGGACCCTCTAGCTTATCCTCCCCCAGGCTCTCAGACACCCCATGACCAGGATGCATGTGCATGACAAGCATTATCAAGGGGATCCCCTGCCCTTGTGGAGGGCAGGGAGCAGCTCTGGGCTGGCCCTGTGACTCACTGAACTTCTGTAGCTCAGCTGCTGTGATCTCCGGGTCCCCGCAGATCCTCTTCTCCATCTGCTGCCAGGTGAGCAGGTCCAGCACGGGCTGGGGCACCACACGGAGCAGCCCAGCACGTATGGCTGCAATCTATGGGACACAGGACAGGCTCCATGTCACCACAGTGGGTCTGAGCCCCAGGCAGCCACCTAGGGCTCTGGGGACAGCAACCACAGGACCCCAAGAGGGATCACCAGGACACATGGACATCCTGGGCATGGGATGCACAAAGAAACACCCAGATGGAGCTGGCAACCACCAGTCCCACAAGTACCAGGACGTCTTGCCACAGGAGCAGGGTACCCTTGCAGCCCTGTCAGCCCTGGGGGACAGTGTCACCTGCTCCTTGCTCTCCTCCAGCCGAGCCTTTTGCACCAGGCGGATGAACTCCTTGCGGTCCTCGTAGCGCACAGCGGTGTTGCTGCCGTTGGGGATCAGCTCCACCATGCGCTGGTCACTCAGCACTGTTGTGTAGGTCAACTCTCTGCCAAACATGAACTCAAAGCCTTCCTTGTCCACCCTCTCCAGCACCTCCAGCCGCTTCACCTGCAATCCAAATGAGCAGTAGCCACCACAGTGGAGCCAGAGCAGCCACGAGACAGCACAGCACTGCCCTGCCAGCACCCAGCCCTGCTCACCAGCTCTGAGTCCACAGTGGCAAAGTCCTTGCTCCAGCTGACCTCCTCCCCTGCCAGCTGCTTCCACACCAGTGCCGGCAAAGACAGGATCTGCCAAAAGGAGTGGACACACGCATTCTCCTCCTGCCTCTTCTTCACCCATGGGCAGCCCCTCTGCCCAAGACAATGTGGCCCCTGCCAAGCCCCCTCACTGGCCAGGAAGGTTCTGCTGTGCTCACCAGAAACTCCTTGCTCCTCAGGGCTGCTCCCATCAACTGCCCGATCCACTCATACTTGGGGAAGTCCTTGCAGGAGGGGTTGGGGACATACATGTCCCTGCTGTCACTGCTGCTGTTAGCCTGTGCGAGAGACTCTTAAGGCACAGAGATGTGACGAGCCCAGCATGGTCCCTCCTGCAGCCTCCCCCACATTCACCCCTCCACCTGCCTCTCCTGCCCTTTACAGCCCTCCAGGAGATCTCCAACACCCAGGTACAAGCACAGCTCCCCCAGCCAATAGCCCTGCAAGCATGAAGATAGAGCTAACACCCCTGGCTCTGCTGGCTGAGTCCCCTGACCTGGACAGGCAGACTGTGGGATGCCAAACCTGATTGGAGGTGCGCACAAAGAACGGCAGGGGCACGGGCACATCGCTGGAGCTGGGACACAGTTCCTCTGACACATCTGACAGGCTGTCCCGAAAGCCACCACCTGCAGCGGGGGCAGAGGATGGTTAGTGCCTGATACACCAGGGCCAGACACTGAGCCACAGGATCTGGCCAAGCTGCCCCACTCCCTGGGGCAGCAGCAGCACCACTGGTGGGGTAGGGGAGATACAGGAACGATCTCATGTTTGCAGAGCAGGGCTGCCTCTCCCAGCGTGGGCACCCAATGAGCTGCACCCCAACACATGAGACACCAGGGGAGAGCTCTCACCATTATCAATGATGCCCTCAGTGATGAAATCGCACTCCCACCACTGGCTGTGGGTCAGGGGCCACCTGTGGGGAAGCAACAGCCCCATGTACATCCCTCCTCTGAGCATACCAGCAGCACCTGGAATCCCCTTGCACCCTGCTCTGGGGAAGTGACACTCCACAAATATGACACTGAAGACCTACCTGTAGTCCAGGGGCTGATTGTTCTTGGAAGATCTGAGGCCTTCATACAGCTGGAGAGTAGTAGAGCAGAAAGGGGATGAGATGGGGGCAAGATACCTGCTGAAGTGACAGGTACCTGGCACAGGGCATGGTGCTGCCATACCTGGGTGAAGACGGCATTCCTACAGCTGGGGTCCAGCGCGGGGTTGGCACGGTGCTCCCGGGCCAGGAGCCTGTTGATGTAGAGCTTTGGCAGGGTGTGAGGAGCAGAGCTCTCTGAGGACTGCAGACAATGGGCAATGAGGGCTTCACTCTGCTTGGACAGCAGCAGGAATGGCTTCATGCTCTAGCAAGGGACAAGCAGGGATGATTAGAGGTCTGATCCTGCCACCACCTGCTGTCTTTTCCTCTCCTCAAGTCAGCCCTGGTGTCACAGGGGATGCTCTTCCATCCCTCAGGCCATGTCAAACATGGCAGCTCTCAGCCCTGAGCTGGTCTGTTCGCACTAGATAAGGAGGAAACACTACAGCCCCCAGAAAACCTGAACTTGTGAGGAGATACCACTACTGGCACCATCACAGGGAAGCCTGGCACATGCTCACCCTGAGTGCATTGAAGGTGCCGATGCTGTCCTCGGAGAGGGGGATCAGGTAACACAGGACACTTTCCAGGAGCTGGACAAATCTGGAGACAGGAGAGAAGCAGTGTGAGGCTGCAGGAGAGCAGCATTTCACCACAACCCCAGGGGACTGTGCTCCCTGCACATGGGTCCCCTCCAGCCCATCGAGGGACATCAGACACCAGGGGAGCACCCACCCAGCACCCTCTGTCCAAGCACTTTATTTTATTTCCCTCAAAAAAAATGCTGCAAACATTTTGCCCAGCCTATGCTGCTGCACTGCAGCTGAATCACTGCAGAGGGTCTCTGTTGGGCCAGTGCTGCCTCCAGGGGCTGCCCTGCAGGTCAAGGCAGGATGATTTTGGGACTGAGATCACTGCAGGAATTGTGGCATCCCTGTGCCGTACCTCTGAATGAGCACAGCTCGCCGGTACAGCACGTCGGCATCCACCCCTTCCAGGAGAGGGTAGCGAACCAGCCGGGCTGGCTGGAACATGTCAGAATTCAGGATCAGGTCCCACTCCCAGAAGGACACGATCTTAATCCCCTGCAGACGGACATTGTACCCTTGGTCTGCCAATAAAGAACAGCGATGCTGCATGTCCTGCAGCCAGCATGGCTTGGATGCTGCAACAAGAGGCGAGGTGCCCCCAGCACCTGCAGCATCTCATATGAAGCTCATTCCTCAACCTTCCCGCCAGTGGATCCCAAAAAGCAGCAAGTGTGGTAGAAAGAGCTGCAGGATCAGGACTAGCTGTGGGTTTAGGGCCAGGCTGGGCTGGCAGCCACAGTCTGGGTGCACAGGCTCACCCCGGCACTCCAGGAAGCGGATCTCCAGCACGGGCATGTGGGTTTTCATGTCACGGAGGATGCAGACACTCTGGTAGCTGTTCCTGCACACAGCACGGAGGGAGATGGAAAAGCCATGAGGCACAGACAATGGTGAGGTGGCCAGCGAGGCACAGGCCACTCTGGCTCCCCAGCCAAGGATGTGCTTCTACCCATGCAAAAGCCCCCCCACCTCACCAGGGCTGTGGCAGGAGGTGCCCAAGCAGAGAAGAGGCTGTCAGAGGCACAGAGACGTTCTGGAGAAGGTGGAAGCCGCATCCAAAAAGCCAGAAAAGAGCACAAATTCAAAGCAGTACAGAAAGACAAGGTGGCTGAGAGCATGTCACTGTTCTTGGGGGGGTCCCAGCACATCTCACAAGGGCAGAACCATCCTTCAAGCAGAGTTGGTCATGCAAGGGTGGTGTGTTTTTGAAAGAAACAGAGATTTGTGTAAATTTACTAAGTGTATTTTCAATGCCTTGTCAAGGTCCCATCAAAGTCCTGTGAGCCCATGGGAAAAAAACACTGCAAGCATTCAGATGCAGTAAGGACCTGGCTCCTGTCACTGCAAAAGACATCTCTGCAGTCTCATGGGTGCTTCTTCAGAGACAGATTTCACTGCTCAGCCAGAAAACATCAAACAGGCACATTTTGGGGGAAGGTGAAGGAGACCTTTGCACTCCTGTGTAAGCCCCTGGCTTGAGAAGGGTGTTCAGGGCTCAGGTGAAGATGGAGAGGTGAAGCACCCCAGGACTTCTTGGCTACAGCAAGGCAGAGATGCTCAGGAAGGTGGCAGCAGTGGCGTGTGTTCTGAAGTGAGGAGGAAGAGGCAGGAAGACCACCAAAGTCACCAGGCAGAAGGAAGCATGCTGCAGACCAGCTGCTGCAGCATGGGTGAGGAGCAGGAGAGGAGATTAAGGCATTTGACTGGCACATGGAAGCAAGGGACCACCACACTTGTGGGAGCAGATGTAGCCTACATCCAGGGAGTTCCAACCCTTGGAGAGCCACTGTCACTGGCAAGTCACTCAGAACCAGCCCCAGTCCCATCCTTAACATCTGCTCAGGATGCAGAGATAGCTCAGGAGTTTGGCACAAGCTGGGCACACGCTGCTCCTCACTCATTACTCACTCGTTAATTAGGACTGTTCTCAGGTGCTGCAGCCTGCTTGGTGTTCCCCCATACACAGCCACTCGCCTGGGTACATAGGAGCTGGACTGCCCATCCAGCATCAGCCACAGCCTCCTGTGGGTGAGAAGAGCAAGGAACAGCATTGTCCTCCCCTCATGAGCTGCCTGGGTCCAGAGGTGCCCCCAGAGTTGTACCAAGCCTGGGGCAAAGCTGTGTCTTCCTGGGGTGCCTTTGGCAGCAGCTGTCCCCCACCTCAACCCCACACCCCCAGCTGCAGCTGGGGGAAAGCTGGGTTGAGGAGGAAGACAGTGCTTTGCCCTGCACCCTGCCCTTCCCTGGCACAGTTGTTGGCATGCAGGGGACACCCCGAGGTCTCACTTGACAATGGCGCCTTTCTTCATGTTGAGTCGCACCCAGTGCTGCCCCGGGGGCCCGCTGCTCTCCCAGAAGGTGTACGTCAGGTTGTCTGTCAGATGGGCTGCAACACAATCCTCCTGCAAGAGTGCAGTGAGCAGAGGGAAGGAGATGAGCATCCTTGGAGACGCCATGGCCTCCTCTGAGATGTGTTTTGTGGGTCCAGAGGAGGTCAGGAGCAGGCCAGCCCCTTGATTTGCTAGGCTATGGGTGGATGATGGTTCCCTGACATAGCAAACTGGGCATCGCTGTGGACTCCTGGTGCCCCAGAGGCACAATGGGGTTTTGCCCCCAACAGCTTTGCTAGAGCAGCAAAAACCCCCCACCATGCCCTGCCCCTTGCAGGGGCAGGTGGCGATGCTCACGTCTTATGCTGATTTTAGGCTGCAGAGGAGCCCCACCACGCACCGTGTGTGAGGAGACCTCGATGCTGTTGATGTGTTCCTTGGTGCAGTCCATGCACTGCAGCTTCTTCTCACTGTGATCGTACAGGAAGCGCCCCAGCTCCATGTCGTGCTCATAGGTCCAGCCTGGGGGCACGGACCTGCAGGGAGTCTCTGTGTTAACAGATGAGGAGACCAGGCTGCACCCCAAACCTGGCCACCAGCAGTGTGCAGGAGCCCCAGCACCAGCTGAGACTGGCTGCAGTGTCTCATGGCCATCAAATGGACACGGTGCCAAGCCACTGTCCCTGCAGCAGACAGATGGCATGGCTCTATCTCATCACCAGCACACCAGGTATTAATGGCCACTCCAGCCCAGTGGGAATAGCAGTACACAGTCACTCCAATGGTCCATGGAGCAAAGGCCATCTTCGCTTGAGCAGTGCCGAGGTACCAGTGTAACAGGCATCTCATGGCACTCATCCTCCCCTCTTCAGACCCTGAAGCCAGTCTTGGCCCTGCAGGCATGTCCAGGCCCTGGCCAGCAGCCCCTCAGGATGCTGCAGTCCTGCTCTAGGAGATGCATTCATACCGAAACTTCTGCACGGCAGCCTCATCCTGCTCTATGAGTCTGGGCATCTCTCCAAGGCGCATGGAGTACGTCAGGTCCACCACTTGTTCCCAGCTGGAGCAGCAGGGGCGGAGGAGTCACACAATGGAAAAGATGTGTCAGTGCTCAGTGTGTCCATTACTGCCTTAGCCTGAAGTATAGTCAGCAGTAGTGGGGCACTGGGGGTGACACCCAGGAACAGCTGTGGGAAGGATGAGTGTCCCTGCACCCGAGTACCGGCTGGGAGGGAGCAGGGGAATCCCGCCCTGCACGTGACCTTCCATCATGAAAATAAAATTTGAGCTCTCTGATCACTGCACTACCTCTGTGTCATCGCTCAGCCCAAATGCAAACGACTCAGAACTCCCCTGGTATCATTCTGTGCAGGCGCTGCCACAAGCAAACAGGATTCATCTACGAGGGAGCATCCACCTGCCCGCCGGTGCTCGGCGGGGATGGGTCCCACCTGCGCTGGAGGGAGTGAGTGGGTTGTGCTGGGCGTGCCCAAGGAATCTGGGATGGTTGGGTTGCATGTCCTCTGTGGGGACCGGTCACACGCGTCTCCAGCGCCCAGTTCCTGCCCGGGGCCATACCTGACAGCAGGTCTGTAATCAACGCCCAGCGTTTGGTGCTGACACTGGATCCTCTGCACGGAGTCCACTGGGACTAATTTATCTCCTCCCTCTCCGAACCTCTGCGCCAGGACCCAGCCCTCCGCCAAGCCACGGGTGCCCGTGTACTCCTCCAGATGCTCCTGAAGGCACATCCCGTCCTGTCACCGCCGTCGGGACCCGGCATTCCCGGATGGTTCCCGGTGCCGCACCCGCGTTACCTTGCTGAGCTTGACCCAGAGCCCGGCGCCGTTGCAGTACTCCTCGCCGGTGGCGCGCAGGCAGCCGCCCTTCCGCACCTCGATCGTGGCCCGCGCCGCCCGCTTGCCGCCCCGCGCCGGCCCCGGGCTGTCCCACACGCTGAGCAGGCTGCGGGCGGCGGCGGCCGCGGCGGCCGAGGGGTCCTTGCAGATCTTGTACTGCACCTCCCGCGGCACGTAGCAGAGCGCGGCGGGCAGCGCCCGGGCGCGGCGGAAGCACTCGCTGCACTGCAGCAGGAACCGCAGCCGGCCCAGCACCTGGTGCGGCGCCTCCCCGCCCGCCCTCATCGCGCTCCGGCCACCGGCTCCGCGCCGCTACGCTGCGCCTCGGGCCGTCCGGACCGTTCCCCGACCGTGCCCGCCCTGGAATGCCCGCCGGGCCGGGGCGCCTCCGGCGGGGCCGCCGTGCCCGCCTCCGTCCGGGGCAGCCCCGCCTCGGACAGCCCTCACTTCCCAGCTGCCGCCTCCGCGTCAGGCAGGCGCCGCTCCGCCCGTGCCCCGGGCACGCCCCAGCGCTTCTTCATCGCTCTCGGGCAGCGGGCGCTCCGGTCTTCAGCTCCGGGCCGCCTTTGCCAAGATGTGACTCGGGCACGCCCACTTCAGTATCCGGCAGGAGCTGACCCCGGGTCACGGGCATCCCCTTTCCCTGGCTTAGGACTCTGCTCTCTCTCGGCCTGCAACATCGCTGTCATTGCCTGCATTCCGACAAGCAGAGAGGGAGGGAGTCTTGTAGCATCAGGGCACAGGGCTACATCTCCAGCATAGACAGGGAAAAGAGTTTAGTGGGAATTGTGGTATGGGAGAGCCAGCTTCTGGCTGTTATATCCCTGCCCTGGGCAGGCCTGCAGCAGGTGGAGATGCCCCAAGCACTGCTGGGGAGGAGGACAGGCTTCCCTGCCCAGAACAACTTTACCTCAGGTGGCAGAGGCATCCTGGCAGCAGGAGTGAGGCCATTACACCCAAAAGCATCCAACCCCACCTCCCCCACCCTGCCCTGAACATGGGGTGTGCCACCTCACATCATGTCTGCTTGTTGCATTCCACAGCAAGGCGATGGCAGAGAGCAACTCAGCTCCACCCCACGCTACCTTAATTTCTTCAGGTTGGGCACAAAGGGCGGAGTTGAAGGATCATGAAACAAGCAGGCTGGCAGAGCTCAAAGGTCCCCTGGTGCTTGCCTGTTCTCCTGGCAGGTCAGAGTCCAGCTCCATCCCTGCTCCAAAGGCACAGTGCAGAGAGATCCAACAGCTGTTCATCCCTGCAGTGTTACCTATTGAACAGGCATGACTGTGCCTCACCGCAGCAATGGCCACCTGCCCTGCCATGAACTACAATGCAGAAGAAATGCAGGCTTGGGCCTTGATCTTACCTACAGTAACCATAGCCAGGAAGGTTCTGGGCCCTCCCTCTGCAGCCACAGTCACCCTGTAGCGCTGATTTGCAGAGCTGCTGCAAAGGGTTAAGCCAGTTAATACTCTGAGTCACCTCTGTGACATTAATTTGTGTGCAAGATATGCAGGGCCAATTTCTGCCTCACCTCCAGCGGCCTCTTTCAGCACCAGTCTTCATTGCTGCTTAGAATCACAGAATCATTTAGGCTGGAAAAGACTTCTAAGTTCATAGAGTCCAACTGTTGACCCAGCACTGCCATGTTTATGACTAAACCATGTCCCCAAGTGTCACATCCAGTGTTTAACCCAACGGAAGGACACAGGAGCCCCAGGCAGACCTGAGAAACCATCAGGAAGGCAGGAGCAGTTAGTTCATTCAATTTATTCTAGATCCTACACGAGGTAGGGACAGACAGAACTTGTCAAACTACTAAGAGTTTGTCCAGGGTAGTAGTAGCAGCATAACAAGAACAGCTAGACTACATGTGCATTATTAATCACCTGAAACTATTCTGACAATCCTGCAAGTTGAAGGCAGGAGAGAGCAAGTGGTTATATGGAGCCATGATGGCATCACTCCCTCCCCCAGGTTACCCCTACCCACCCTGTAGAGCTGCACTTCTGGCACATGGAGATGCTCCTCAGCAGCACAGAGACAGCAGCACCTTCCTTAGCACTGGCTTGAAAATCGATCTCCACTGATTTGAGACTGATTGTTGGGGCAAGGACACGCAGCTGCTGGTTCCTGATACTCAGAACACTCTCACCCCAGGCCACATGCAGCAGGACTCCAGGGCAGGGGCACTTGATTTGTGCCGTCAAACATGACAGGAGAGAGTTCCTACCCACAGCTTTAGAGATCAGAGAAGAAACGGGATCCAGCACTGACCTAACACCTATTTTGGGCCCCTGAGATTGGCCAGAGTTGAGCCAGGCTGACCTTTTCCACAATTTGCTGGGCTGTCCCAGCAGACATTCAGCTTGTGATTGGCTTTAAAACGCTGCAGATGAGAGGACCACGCAAAGGACATCCGGGCCAGCTCCCCCTTCCCAGCTTACCTTTGCACAGCAAACTGAACAGCACAATCAGTGGGTTATCTTGGCATCAATTCCACAGCAGCCACATTTTTCCAGACCCTCTGACCATGCACCTAACCATCTCACTGCTGCAATGGGCTCCTCCTCCTACTAGAGGGGCTTTCACAGGTCTCTCCACCCCAGTACACCACCACAGCAGCAACTGCTGCAATTCTCCAACATGCATACGGTGATAACACAAAATAGACATTAAAACAATGGTTTATATGGTAAAAAGATGTTTTTCTCAGTATGCCTGTAGGAGTTAAATTCAGACCATCGTGGGTGATTCCCTTTCTGCTAGGGCCAGGGTCCTGTTACTACAAATATCTTTTAAACAGAAATCTCTGTCACCAGCTAGATCCTTTCCCCAGAGTTCTAGCAAGCCCTTGGGCAGCACTCAGTGGCAGGAAATAAGAGGCCTCAGATGCTAAAAGACCTTGCTGGAAGGAAGAGTAGAGAAATGCAGGAAACGTGGGAAAAAACTAGTTGATAACTCCACAGTCATCAAGTGTTTCAGGTTAGGGAAGGCCTAGATCTAAAGCCAGCAGGATGAGACTGGAAGGCTGATCACAGTGCCCAGGGCTGTACAAGAAGTCTTGAGCATCTCCAAAGATAGAGGCATCACAATGCTTCTAGGAAAGGATCCCACCACTTTAGCCAGGTTCTGCTCTCAGTATCGCCTTGCACAGCAGCTCTCCTCATCATGGAAGGCTGGAGCTGTGTACATGGAAAATGAGAGCGAACATAGATGTCTAAACACATCTCAGTGAGAAATCTGAAGTGTTCTGGGTGTACCTCTGTAATTGCCTCAGTTACTCTCCTTCAGCTGCAGTTGCTTCCAAGGGCAGGGGAGCCAGAGGTGCTTGCTCCCCCACAACTAATCACCCCAAGCAGCCCTAGCTGGCTCCTAACCTGCCCATTCCAACAGGTGACATCAGCTCACCCTCCACCAAAGACTAGGGCCATCTTATCCATCCCCTCCTGAACTACTTACCAACCAACCCCTGCCCAGCAATAAAGAGAGGAGTCTATTTTATTGCTGCTTCTAATTCTGCTCAGAAAATAATGTGGCCTCCTGCTGATGTCCAGTAGAGGCAAGAGGGCAAGGTTGGAAAAAGCAGTATCAACTCCATTCCAATGTCAGTCCCTTTTCAGATGGCTTATTTCAAAGCCCAGTTCGCTGCTCCAGGCTTCATCCATAACACTCCTGACTGAGAGCAAGCCAGGAGATCAAAGTCCTTTCACCAGCTTACTCATGCCCATTTAAAACAGACACCCTAGGAAGTGACTCAGCCACCAGCACGGAAAATTATCGCACTAGTTCCACTCCTGTTCCCATTCACGCTGGTGGTTGAAATCAGCCACAAAGCCACAGAGATCAATTCTGGGACAGCTCTAGGATTTACAGAAGACCTCTTCCAGCAGACAGGACTTCACACCCACCCAGCTGAGCATGGAAGGCCCTGCTGCAAGCAAGGGCTGCCATAAACAGCTTCTCTAATTCACCCTGTGCTCTCTCCACTCACCACGATGCAGGAGATGGCAGCACATGCTCCTTCCTGGTCCTACATCCCTTTTAGTAACAACCCTCCTTGGCAGATCTAGGAATACGTTTCAAAAGAAACTCATGAAGGGAAGGACTTTACAACTGGAAGTGACTTCTGGATGACAGACTCCTTCAACAGAGGAGAAAAAGCCATGAAACATTAAGACAGGATAAATCTTAACTCACAGCATCAGCCCCAATGATTCTGTGACTCACAGTAGTGGATGTCCAGCAGACCACACAGGCTGAAGATGGGGCTGGAGGTATAAATGTAGACTAACACCTAGCAACACCCAGTACTAGGCAATGGCCAGCCCCGCCCAGAGCTGGGAAGATCCACAAATACTTCCAAATAGTTGTGAAGGTTTCATTGCCCGCTCCTCAGCCACAGAGCATGTGTCCATCTGCTTAAAGAGCTCCAACTCTTGGTATCCGGTTTCTACACTGCCCTAGGGCAAACGCTTTTCCTATTCACCTGAAATCTCTATGTCCCTTCCCATGGAGGGGGGTGGGGGGAAGGAACAGAGTCTGGCACTGCCATGCCTGCTACTGCTTTAACCTCTGCAGTCTGGAAGATGAACTTGGCCCTGATGGCAGATCTCCATGAGAACTAGAATAGATTAGTTGTAATACTGCCATTCAGGGGTAAACTGAGGCTCAAAGAGCCCGGGAGAACAGCTGCCAGGCCACCAGCATGCTGGATGCAGAACTAAAAGAACAAAAGGGAAGCAGACAGTTCCCACTCACTGTGAGGAAGGAGCTTCCACAGCAGTCGCTGCTGTGTAAGAGGTGCCAGGAATGACAGGAACTCAGATTTCATGTGATGTAAAAGCATGGGAGTCCCTTTGGAATCACCCAGTCCTGCTGTGCAGGTCTATTATGACACCTGGTGGCCAAAGGCACCCCTGCAGCACCTGCTACCAGCCTGCCCCATTCTTCTCAATCCTAGATGAATGATCTCATTTCCACTGACCTCATGTGATGTCAGGAACAAGGCAACAGAGTATGGTCAGGACACACTGAGCATCTTGGCCACCCTCTAGTCTCAGCAGCAGCTCACAGTTCTCTGTCTTGTAAGCTGCTGTGCAGCTTTATCTCCTTACCCCACTTTTGTTTGAGCAAAGTGCAGCCTGGAAGGAGTGAGCATTGTGGAGCTACAAGAAGACATGGAAAAGAAACTCATTGCAAAAGCCTACCAGCTTTTTGATGCATGAGGACTCAGCCAGGGTTCCATCACCACAATCACATTTATAATCCAAGCTAGCTCCCGCCCTGCTGAAGACCCAACCCTTCATGTCAACTGCTGGGAGCCAGGCTTCACACCTATGTATTTATTATATATACACATCCCGTGGGGACAAGGGAATGCTTCCCACTGCATGGTTTTCTTGAACAATTGTCCATGCTGCTTGTTCAGGCTGCAACATCACTCTTCCCATGGACTCATATCTGTGTCAATGGCCACGCAGTTATAGGCAGCATAGCGCAACTTCTCTTCACATACTTTGGCTCTAGGGATGGCAGGAAGGAAAAAAAGATAAAGGTAAGAAGGAGCTGCTATTGCTGCATTTGCCAGTTGAGACAACAAGATGGTTTCTGAAATGGCAGATATGCTTCACCAGGGGCTCACAGAGAGAAACTCAGCAGGCACGTGGGACAGGCATGGGATGTAACTGTGGCAAAGTGATGGGGCCCAACGGGTCAGCACCAAGGTTAAGAAGAGAACCCACACACAGTCCTCCAGACACAGAGAAGCACCAAAACTTACGTGGCATAGTTGGGCAAGAAGAGAGTGCTGGAGCAGGTGGATGACTCTGGCAAAGCATCTGTTGTCTCTGAGCTGGGGAGAAGGTGACAAACTGGTTAGAACCAGCAGGTCAGCAAGGCAGGGAGCCCAGACAACCCATCCCTTTGTGTGGGATCTGTCAGCTTTGCAGTCTACAGAAGAATGGACTTACCCCATCTTGTCTGGATAGATGTAGATCCGTGCTGGAAGGCGACTTCTGCCAGTGACAAATCTGAGGAAGCGGCTGCGATCCTCTGTGAAGGAAAAGCAAAGACATCAGCAAATCCTAGAGGGATGTGAGCTGCAGCATAGCTCCTTCTAGGTACCCTCAGCACCAGAGAGCAGTCCCTTCAGCCTAGCTGCTTGCTTTCCTTGAGTGGCTTCCCTCCCAGCTCCCAGCCAGCAGGCAGGAGCTGTCATGGCACAAGATATGCATGGACAGAACAAATTACTCACCATTGGTGAAGTTATTGAGTGCTTCCCAGAAGTACTGAACACGGGTATCCTGTGGCTCAAAGTCCTCAAACCGGGCTGTCACAAAGGATACAGAAAAGAGTTTAATAAAGATCTGAGCTCCTCCCTTTTTGGCAGTGGGTGCCTGCAGGGTTTGACCACATAGACCCAAGATGCAAGAAACACGGACAGTCAGGCCCCTCCCAGGAAGCACAGCCAGATCCACATCTCAGCTCCACATGGGCTCGGATACTGAGCCTAGGGATGCCCCAGCCTCTACTGTGAGGCCCAGGACAGAGTCAAAGGACACTCCTGTCCCCATCAGCACCCACCTAAAGGTAAGAAGTACACAGGACCATATTCTCACTGTAAGAAAGGCTAATACTGGCCTCCCACAGTTCTCCTTCTGCCAGCACAGAAAGAAGACACTCATGCTTTCAGGCAGAGAGTTTTCAGCAAAGCCCTTCACTTACTGAGCCTCTTCAGGGCATCCACTGTGACTTCAGGGTCTCCACAGACCTTTTTTTCTAGTTCCTGCCATGTAAGGAGGTCAAGAACAGCTTGGGGTACCACCTTCAGCAGCCCAGCCTGCATAGCCATGATCTGAAAAGGAGACAAGGCAGGTAAGCAGCATGTCTTGCCCATTTCCCTGACTCAAGGTTGAGCCTAGGTACTCTACTGGATTCAAGCCATGTGACTGCTCAGCACATGCTCCAAAGAACCTGAAGAAACAGGACAGGATCCCAGAGAGATGCATCCCCATTCATTGAGAAAGCCTGTGTCAGAGCTGTGAATAAGACCCCCATCACCCATACTACTAGAAGCCACTTTGCATCTCAACAGCTCCCTAGGCTCCAGGACCCCACTGAAAGGGTTGGATACCATTGCCCTAATGAGCACAGGGACACTAACCACAGTGCATTTTACCAGAAAAAGGCTGGGGGCAGGTCTCTGGGAGCCAATGACCAGCCACAGGGTGGGACAGTGTCACCTGCTCCTTGCTCTCCTCCAGCCGAGCCTTTTGCACCAGGCGGATGAACTCCTTGCGGTCCTCGTAGCGCACAGCGGTGTTGCTGCCGTTGGGGATCAGCTCCACCATGCGCTGGTCACTCAGCACTGTTGTGTAGGTCAGATCATTCCCAAATTTGAACTCAAATGTGTCTTTATCCATGACTTCCATCACCTCCAGGAGCTTCACCTGTCCAGGCACCAAGTAAGTGCATGTTAGAGAGATGGCCAGAGAGCAGTGATGTGCCCAAGTCCTCATCTTCTCCCTTCCCAAACAAGTGACAGTGACACAACATGGGATATGCTGCCCTAAAGCTGTTTAGCAGACCTTGGGCCATTGCATGCTTGAAGCCGCAGTCAGCATGGCTGCATCTCTATAAGAGCATTTGGTGCATCCTTATAGCTGAAAGTTGCCCTTTGTTATGTTTATTTGACATAGGCAGGAAGCAAGTACATGAGGACAGGGACACAAATCAGCACCTTGCTGAGTGCCACAAGGAATAGGATAGGCACAGCCTCCCAGTCCCTCTCACCAACACGGAGTCCACAGCAGGGAAGTCTTTGCTCCAGCTAACTTCTTCCCCTGTTAATTGTTTCCATACAAAGCCAGGAAGAGCCAGGACCTGAAGAAGAAAAGAGATTTTATTGAGTTTATGTCAAAATGAGACCTCCCCAAAGATGGAGATAGGACTCAACAATGCAAACACAAAGAGGATTCCCTACTTCTCCCTCTACATGCAGAGCTCATCGTAGCTGAGTAGAGACCAAACACTTCCTCCCAAGCTCTCAGCATCATCTCCCAAAACTCAGACTGTGAGTTCTCCAAACTGCTTGGCCCCAAATACCACTTTTCCCACTATGTGACCACAGAGCCTTTCCATGCTCCTGTTAAACAGGCTGCAGAGAGGGCTATCAACTCCCTTTGCAGCAAATCTTCTCAGAGGGATAGGGTTGGAAACTTACCAGAAACTCCTTGCCCCTCAGAGCTGCTCCCATGATCTGTCCAATCCACTCATACTTTGGGAAATCTTTACAAGACGGGTTGGGGACATACATGTCCCTGGCTTCTCCAGTGCCATTACCCTGTAGGAGTGAGAGGCAAAACTCCAAGTCATAATTTCAGCACAGCATGAAACACCACAAACTACTCCTGCCATGCCTCTGGGCACTTCTCACAGCAGGAGTGGGCTAAACCCCCCATCCCTCTTGGCAATATTCCCAGTGACAGACTGGTATCCAGGCACTTGTCAGCATATTCTAAAATGAAATGCCAAAAAGCAAACTACCCAACCCCTCACAAAGAAAAGCTTAAAGTAGGTATGTCCCTGGCATGCAAGGGGACAGGGACAGCACTGCATTGCCAGGCATGGAAGGGTTTGCCCCAAACATCCTGATGCACAGCACCTGGTTGGATGTGCGCACGAAGAAAGGCAGAGGCACAGGGGTGTCTGCTGAGCTGGGGCACAGCTCCTCTGACATGTCTGCTAGGCTGTCCCGAAAACCACCACCTGCAATCCCAAAAGAAGGGCATTCTTAGTGAGATGCGAACTCCCCATGTGTGATCCTCAGAGTTATAGAGCAAAGATGAGGATTTCTGGTCCAACCTGGCCCTGGGTTGAGCAGAAGGCTCCTATTAGAACCTTATGGCACTAGAGAAAATAAGACAAGAGAAATAACATCCCTGCCTGGCCTGTGGAGAACAGCCAGAAGGATCACTGGCACGGGTAAAGCCTCTGTTAGTGACTAATGGAAGTTTGGTCCCCCTCCAAGCAAACAGCACTCTTTATCTGGGACACAGGCAGAGGTGGCAGGACATGGCAACCTGCCCTCCCCCTCTCCTCCACAGGAATTAACACTGGAACCAAACAAAAGCACCTACAGCAACAGTCACCTCATCAGCCCCCAAATGTTCCAGAGGAACTCTGGCCTCCTACAGCCCCTACCTTGGTCGATGATGCCCTCCGCGATAAATTTGCACTCCCACCACTGGTCATAACGCAATGGCCACCTGTGGAGAACCAGGCATCACCTGAGGTGCTGCTCAAAGCCATGGGGGTGCTGGGATAGGCACAGCAGGACATCAAGGGACTAGGGTGGAACAGTCTGAGTTTAGGACAGGACAAGATCTTTTTCTCCAGAGACAACTGCATCCTCAGTAGAGAGGTGACACCTTGGGGAACGGACCCTGATCCCATGGCTGAGCTGATTCCTGTCCTAGCAAACCCTCTCCAGGACATGGACTTCCCAAACATCCTGCTGCAACAGGACACAGCTCCCAGCACTGCATGGTGCCTTCCCTTCCTGAGACACCGCTTACCTATAATCTAGAGGCTTTTCAAACTTGTCTGAGGGTTTCAGGCCTTCATATACCTGCAACAAGCAGAGACAATCAAGGTTGGTATTCCCTCTCCAGGGGAACTGGTGCCACATGAAGGCAGGTACATCAAACACATCAAGTCTCACAGCAGTTTGGGGTGTTTGTGCACACACAGAGCCCCAGATCTATTGGAGGTTGGGAGAGAATGCACACAGGAAGATCAGCAGTGCTGTAAAACCTCAACACAAAACTCTATGCAGCTACTTGACTGCTGTCACACAAGAATTCTTTGCTGCCTTTTTAGTGCAACAGGATTGTTACGCTCTCCACTAACAACATGCCACAGAGAGCATCCAGGATAGAGTACAGATTTCAACTCAGAGATCCCAAATCCCTCCTAGATGTTATTCCCTATGGGATCATCAGCACATGTAATTACAGAGCCTGTGAGTCATGTGAAGAAGCTTTGAAGGCTTGGTCTGTCTCCAGCTCCAAGCTCTCCCTTCCACCCATCCTAATGCAGATAATTTTGATTGTGGAATGCCCCAGTCTCCCCAGAGCAGCAGGGAGCCTTGCAGGAGAGACAGTACCTGGGTGAAGACAGCATTCTTGCAGCTGGGGTCCAGGGCAGGGTTGTCCCGGTGCTCCATGGCCAGGCGTCGGTTAATGTAGAGCCTTGGCATGAAATTGGGCTTGCTGGTCTCCGAGTCCTTCAGACACTGGGTAATGAGAGCTGTACGCTTCTTGGACAGCAGCAAGAACTGCTTGATGTGCTGCCAACAGGGACCCACAAAACGTGTCACCTACTTTCTGTTGAAGCCATCACACCTCCAGGTTTCTCCCTTTCCCAGGGCCTTCACACACAGACACATTCTCATTGACAGTATTTGCTTCCCCTCTGCCTCTGAAAGATTCTGCATTCTGGCTTAAGGGAGACAACAAGCTCAGCCCTCCATCCAGCAGCTGTCATCTGATACTGACACTCCAGTGTTGCTTAGAGTCTCCTCTACCCTCACTCTCACCAGAACACTGGTCTTATATCCCTTTTAGTTGTAATCAAAGCCGGCTCCTCTAAACAAACAAAAAACTCCATATGCTTTGGGTCCATGTTGACCTGGCACAGGAATTACAGTGCTTTCTGACACTCAGCCTGGAAACACAGAGAACAGGGCTATCCTGGTAATTTCCAGCATGTGTATTCTTGGAGAGGATATAAGAAAAACAGACAACTGGAAGGATGAACTCAGCACTACGTAAAGGATGAAAAGCAAAAGCTTATTAAAGCCAGGAAGAATGTTACTGGTAAAAGCCTTGATGTTTGGACAAGCCAGCTCAAAGCTGCTGGCAGGAAGTGCAGGAACAGAGCGTCCTGGGCTGAGATCTTGGAGGGGATGTGGATCCAGCTTGCATGCCCAGTGCTGCTATGATCCAAGTCCCTTTGAGGGTGAAATGTTCTGGTTTGAGTCCACTTGTTAGCCCACAGCTACATGCTTCTACATCAGCAGTTTAGCAGGAAAATAAACAATATCACCTTTCACAGTGTTAGTGACTTGAGCTCAGGAAGGTATTTCCCTCCAGCTGCTTTAAAGGCAATAAGCCCTGGCTGCTTCCCTTGCCACAGCACAAGCACCATCACCCTGCCAGACTGAGGCCCCAACAAGACACAGAACCAACTGCTCACCTTGAGTTTGCTGAATGTGCCAACAGTGTGGTCCCAGGCTGGCACCAAGTGATGCAGGACACTGTCCAGGAGCTTGATGAACCTAAATCACAAGGAAGAAGGTATTGCAACAAGGAGTGATGGGGATCTGCACAAATCTATTCCAGACCATACATCCCTGAACACAAGCAGAAAAATAACTGATCCAAACCAAACCCAGCATTTTTACCTCATGGAACCTTTGGTACTAAATTCCCACTCCCTGGGCACTGCAGTGATTTTGCATCACTTACAAGTGACTTTGCATATAGCTGCCCCTGAGATTGCACAGATATGTTGTGCTTGTGACATATACTTGAGCTACAGAACTCCTCTGAAAGCACAAGGGAGCCATCCCAGAGCCCACTTTGTTCCCAAATGACTGCTATCTTCTCCAGTGTCCAAGACATCTTTCTCAAGAGGAGTGTCATAGTTTTCCAGCTTCCAGCCATGTGCATGCTGAAGATGGCATCAATCCCAGCAGGCAATGGCACCGGTCTCCTCCCCTCCTCACAGTACCTTTGAATGAGCACAGCCCGTCGGTACAGCAGGTCAGGGTCAGTCCCTTCTAGGCGAGGGTAACGCACCAAACTGGGCAACTGGAACATGTCAGCACTGAGCCCCAAGTCCCTCTGTCGGGAGGATTTGATTTTGATGCCTCGGATACGAACATCAATCCCGTCATCTGCCAAGGAAGACCATGGATGATATGCCAAGACCACAAGAAAACAAGCCTTAAATAAAGTGTAGGAGGTCTATAAGCAAAAACAGTAGGAATGTACCAGCTCCAACAGCTCTGGGGCTGGGCACTGAGAGCTTCAAATACCTCTGTGAAGAAGAAGCAGGGCATTTACAGGAGAAAAATAATTAGATTATTGAAGGCAGAGAAAGATAGGATGAAAGCTGAGAACTTGAAAAACTTCAGATCTCCCAGGAGTTTCCCATGGTTCTTTTGAATCTTATCTAAAACAGCCCACAGGGAGAAGAAGTACAAGTCACAGAACAAACTCTTAATGTACAGTATTTTACAGGTGCATTATGGATGTGGCCCCAACAGCTAGCCCTACCTCTGCACTCCACAATCCGGATCTCGATGACAGGCAGGTGTGTAGTCATGTCCTCAAGGATGCACACATCCCCAATATAGCTCCTGCAAACACAGAAGAGATGAGGATTAAAGGGCTGTTTCCTTGCCCATCCTGCCAAAATCCACTCAGACACTTGTACGGGAAGACAGTTTGCATCTTTTGAAATGGCAATCTATGGCAAGAACTCAGTTCTTGCTAACAATTACAGCTGAATGCCTGAACCTGCTGGTGACTCAGGTCCAGGTATGATGATTCTGATGTGTCCCACAATTGGATGAGGAGATCCCTGACGACTGTACCACGCTACTGTAGGCAGAGTAAACCCACATCCCAGAGAGCCTGGCATTATTGCATGACTGCTTAAGGCCAGGCTGAGCAGCATGGGCCCCTGCAAGAGCCATGACATCCTGTGCACTTCCACCACTCACTCATCAATGCCAACGTCGTTCAGTTTCTTCAGATTGTCCCCCTCGCCCCCATACACAGCAACCCGCTTGGGCATGAAGTTCTCATCAGTGGTATCCACTGTCAGCAGCAGCTTCCTGCAAAGGGAAGCAGAACATTAAGGAGAAGGCAACTGCACCTGAACACCTATCACTACTCGCCATCACTTGGTCATGTTGTTACCAAGTTGGGATTCCCAGGTACCTGTGACAATACTAAAACCACCTCAAGCCCAGAGCCAGCATAAGGGCTGAGGGGCAGGGAGCGCAGGGCAAATTTGGGCCATGACACTCAGGCAGAGAGGGAGTGGCAAAGCTTGCTCCAGTCACTAGCCAGCATGTAGAGCAGCGATAACTCTGTAGAGCAGACAGAAATGACTCACTTGACAATGGTGCCTTTCTTCATGTTGAGCCGCACCCAGTGCTGGCCCTGGGACCCATCACTCTCCCAGTATGTGTCGGCATGGCTATCAGTCAGGCACGACACATTGAAGTCCTCCTGGAAGAGGGCAAGTGAATGGAAGATCAGATGAGTATAGGATTAGCTTCTCTTTAGTGGTTACTTTCATCATGACTCTCAGTGTCAGAGGGTATCACATTGGCCTGTTCCCTTTGCTGGGCTGTGGGTAGACACTGGCAGTGCAGAGCACACAGGACACTGGGGTTGACCCTCTGAGGTGCTCTGGGGTCACACACACAGCACAGAGTATCAAACCCTTCCTAACATCAGCTTTGAAGCTAATATTAGCACTGGTTTCTCAAACCACTGTCCCTCCAGGGCATTATATATACACATGCTGCATGATACTCCCCAGGTTTTTCTCCCACATCCTCAGAGTCCAGTTCAGACCAGAGCAGCACAGCAAGCACTACCCATGCTCCCCAGCCCCACAGCACAGTGGGGCTGATGTAGCCTTGTCCCTTTAACCCACCGTGTAGGATGAGACATCGATGCTGTCCACGTACTGCTTAACGCTGCCCAGGTTCTCATCCTCCTTCCCAATGTGGTCATACAAGAAATGCACCAGGTCCTCATCACATTCATAAGTCCACGTTGGGGGCACAAACCTAGCAGGGAAAAGGAATTACTGGGTCTGGAGAGCCAGAGGCAGCCAGGCTAATGGGTCAAAAAAGGAAGGTCCACATCCTGCTTGCCTTGCTCGGTTTCCTGCTTTTTGCAGGCATATCTAGGACAAGACTGTGGTGTGCAGAGATGCCTGTCTTGCCCCCTCTCCCCCAGGTCTGCAGGAGACGGCTGTCTGGGCAGTCACAAGAGACAGGAGCTTGTCCCCCCACCATTGCAGAAGCCAGGAAACAGTTCATACCGAAGCTTCTCTACTGCAGCCTCATCCTGCTCCATGGGCCTGGGCTTTGCTCCGAGGCGCAGGGAGTATGTCAGATCCACCACCTGCTCCCATCTGAAACAACACAGAGAAGTGGAGTGAGAACATCCCAGGAGGAACAAGAAGTTGGTGATTGAGGAGTAGTTGTAAGGGGAAGATTTGGATTTAAAGCCCCACTGTGCTCCATCCTCCATCACCTCCAGCATCATCTGTTGCCCCTTCCTTTCAAACCATGTCTACTCCTTCCACACCCCGCTGGGCATGTGACAAGCACAGTGCCCGAGCCAAACCAAATTCACTCCACATCCGGCATCCCTCTTGCCTCACTTCCATGAAACCTGTCCAAGCAGGCCGGGGGTTCCCTAGCCCAGGGCAGGAGGGGCCGTGGGGAATCATCCCGAGCCCGCACAGAGGTGAGCACCTCCGAGCTCCCAGGGACCCAGCGGGACACCGCGGCGGCCCCGCACCTGATGACGGGTTTGTAATCCACCCCGAACAGCTGCTGCTGCCGCTGGATCCGCTCCGTGGACTCCACGGGCACCAGCCGGTCCCCGCCGTCGGCATGCTTGCACACCAGCACCCATCCCTCCTCGAGATCGCAGCCGCTCCGGTATTCCTCCAGCTGCTCCTGTGGGGACAGCCGGGGGTCAGGCGAGGCCGGGCCGGGCCCTTCGCGGGCCGCCGCACCCGCGTTACCTTGCTGAGCTTGACCCAGAGCCCGGCGCCGTTGCAGTACTCCTCGCCGGTGGCGCGCAGGCAGCCGCCCTTCCGCACCTCGATCGTGGCCCGCGCCGCCCGCTTGCCGCCCCGCGCCGGCCCCGGGCTGTCCCACACGCTGAGCAGGCTGCGGGCGGCGGCGGCCGCGGCGGCCGAGGGGTCCTTGCAGATCTTGTACTGCACCTCCCGCGGCACGTAGCAGAGCGCGGCGGGCAGCGCCCGGGCGCGGCGGAAGCACTCGCTGCACTGCAGCAGGAACCGCAGCCGGCCCAGCACCTGGTGCGGCGCCTCCCCGCCCGCCCTCATCGCGCTCCGGCCACCGGCTCTGCGCCCCTCCGGTTTACGGCGAACCCCGCCCGCCGACAGGCAAGATGGCGGCGCCCGGCGGGGCGGACGCCGAGCAAGATGGCGGCGCCCGTGCCACGTACAGAGGAGCAAGGAGCGGGGCAAGATGGCAGCGTACGGAGGGGCGGAAAGCCGGGCGAGGGGCGGGGCAAGATGGCGGCGGGGAGAGAGGCGGGACTACGTCCAGATGGCGACGCCAGAGGGGCGGGACGGGAACGGGGGCGGGATGGGGGCGGACCGCGCCGCGTCGGGAAGCAACGGAGAGGCCGGGAAGCAGCTCAGGAGCATGGAGGGTGGTGAGCGGCTCCTGTGAGTAACCGGGACCGGGCAGGCCTGCGTCCCTTCCTAGTGTGGTAACGGGGCCGTGTTCCGGCGCCTGCACGGGGGGTACTGGTGTGCCTCTGGGAACGGCGATCTGGCACTGTGGGAGCGCTGGGAATAGTGCTTTCGCGCTGAGATCCTGTACTGGGGACACTGGTGTGGCTCTCCGGACACGGCCGAGGCACCGGAGTGGCTCTGGGATTACGGTGCTGGCACAAGCGTCCGGCACGGGGTCACTGGAGGGGCTCCGGGCGGGGAGCGAGGGAGGTGATCCTGCTCCGGGAGGATCAGCAGGGCCGCTGGTCTGCTAGTTAAGTCCCTGGCCCCAAATGGAGGTTTTGGGGACTGTGTTCCCACAGGCCCCGCGGTTGCCGGGGCTCCCCTCCGGCGCAGGCCGGGCTCCAGCAGCCGCACAGCGGGAGGCTGGGCACAGACCGGGGCAGTGCGGCGCTGCCCGCCCCGCGCGTCCCGAATCTCTCCAGGCGGGAGCAACTGGTGGCCCCGATAACTTAATCTCGCGGGCCCTGCGCAGCGCATCGCCTCTCTCCCGGGGGGCCCGCGGTCCTCAGCAGGAAGAAGTCCTGGGCTGTGGTGGGGAGAATTTATCGCATTTGTCACAGCTGGGCGCAAGCCTCTTCTGCGGTCAGGGAGTGGGGACGAGCCGCTTACTCTGGCACCCTCTGCCCCAGTCGTGGGGGACTGGCGGGGCACCCAGACCCCTCATGGGTGACACCTCGTGCCTGCTGTTTGCTCCGCAGCCCCAAAGGCTTCCCCAGGCTGAAGAACGACACGTTCCTGCGCGCGGCGCGCGGCGAGGAGACGGAGCACACCCCGGTGTGGTGCATGCGGCAGGCGGGGCGGTACCTGCCAGGTGAGCGGTGGAGACGTGCTGGGGGTAGCCAGGGGGCCTCAGCAAGCACCCGGTAACATTTGTGGTGGTCCCTTGTAGAGTTTCGGGAGACACGGGCATCACAGGATTTCTTTGCCACTTGCCGGAGCCCCAAACTGTGCTGTGAGCTGACACTGCAGGTGAGCATCACTCAGGGGTCTGTGTGTCCCCTCTCTCTGCCCAGATGGCGATGGTGAGAAACCTTGGTTCTGGTCTCAGTAAACTGTGCAACCCTTGGGGGCTCCACTGCCTCCTGTGCTTGACCAGGTCCTCCATGGGAAGTGACTTGCAACCCCTCACTAACATTGCCTCTTCCTCTGTGCAGCCACTAAGACGATTCCCCCTGGATGCTGCCATCATCTTCTCTGACATCTTGGTGGTGCCCCAGGTAAGAGCCATAGCCAATGCCACAGAGAACAGCAGCTGGTAACAGGGCAGAATTCAGGGCTGCTCCATTCCTGCTTCTCCATTCTCCCCTGTCCCCAGGCGCTGGGCATGGAGGTTGTCATGGTCCCTGGCAAAGGACCCACATTCACAGAGCCCCTGAAGGAGGTGGAGGATCTGCTGAAACTGCGACAGAAGGTGGATGTCACCGCAGAGTTAGGTTACGTCTTCCAGGCCATTACTCTGACACGACACAGCCTGGAGGGCAAGGTGCCTCTCATCGGCTTCTCGGGGGCACCAGTAAGTGCTGTGGCCCCTCTGAATGGGTTTCACTGATGGGCTCCTCTGCTCTCTTGGGGTCAGACCAGCTGTGGGTGCTACATGTGTGTATAACAGGGGGCATTCAGTGCAGGAGCAGCTGTGCCCCAGGCTCTGGGGAGTTCACAGGTCCTACCTTCAGCACTGCGACTGGGACTTTGTGTCTTCTCTCATCTCCATCACTCTCCTCACTTCACTCCTCCCCACAGTGGACGCTCATGTCCTACATGATTGAAGGTGGTGGCTCCACTACAATGGCCAAGGCCAAGAGCTGGCTCTACCGTCACCCCGAGGCAAGCCACCGTCTGCTGCGCCTGCTGGCTGACGTCATCATCGACTACCTGGTGGGGCAGGTGGCTGCTGGAGCGCAGGTGTGTCCTGGGGCAGTGGGGACAGGGCCAAAAAGGAAGGCAGGGACTGGGGATAGGGAGCAGAGAGGATCCAGCATCTGGAAGGAGGAGGAGGGACTGAGTTGCTGCTCTCCCAGTCCCATGGGAAAGTGGTTGAGTCGCCATCCTTGGCAGTATTTGATAGACAAGCAGATGTAGCACCTGGGGACACGCTTTACTGCTGGATTTGGCAATGCTGGGTTGTTAAGACTCAGTAATCTTAAAGGTCTTTTCCAGCTTAAAGGATTCTGTGTCCCTGGCAGGCGCTCCAGCTGTTTGAGTCCCATGCAGGGCACCTGGGCCCGGAGCTGTTTCAGGACTTTGCCCTGCCTTACATCCGGGACATTGCCCAGGCTGTCAAGAGCAAGCTGAAGGAGGAGGCACTGCCCCTGGTGCCCATGGTGAGTCTGGGCTGCCTGGATTGACCCTGACATCTGGGGGCTGCTGGAGAGGGGTGCATTCCCGCTTCCCTCAGTCCAGCCTGTGGAGCGGGGTGTGAGCCACAGCAGTCGCTGCCCATCTCCCTCCCCAGATCATCTTTGCCAAGGATGCACACTACGCCCTGCGCGACCTGGCCCACGCCGGCTATGAGGTTGTTGGTCTCGACTGGACCATCCGGCCCCAAGAAGCTCGGTAAGAGTC
Source organism: Pyrgilauda ruficollis (assembly GCF_017590135.1). NCBI lineage: Eukaryota > Metazoa > Chordata > Aves > Passeriformes > Passeridae > Pyrgilauda > Pyrgilauda ruficollis. Next base: position 10,071,501 of record NW_024527710.1, read on the forward strand.
TGACTCAGGGCTCAGGTGTCTGGGCAGGATCCCAGACCAGGTACTCTGACCTCCTCCTCTGCCCTGAGGCATCCCAGGCCTGAACACTGCTGCTCCAAAAGTGGGGATAGTTGGGCCACGATGCTACAGCTTCTAAAGGCTGCACTGAGGGGTCCTGGGTGTTCTGTGGTGAGGGCTGCAGGCACCTGGCTGCCCTCAGTCTCTGTACCATATGCAACAACTCACCTGCTTCCTCCCTGCTGCAGTGCACAGATAGGAAAAGATGTCACTCTGCAAGGGAACCTGGATCCATGTGCTCTTTACGCGCCCAAGGTGAGCCATGGCTAGTGCCAGCAACTAGGGCTAGTTCTAGCCTGTGTTAAAGGCCTTCTGCCTTATCTTTACCACCTGCAGCACTGGCTCATGTCCCAGCATCCCCTCAGGCTAGCTGAGGGGCACTGTTGGGGGTGAAATACCCTGAGCTGGATTGGTGTGACACATGGTTTCCTACCATACCTACAGGAGAAGATTGGCGAGCTGGTGAAGAAGATGCTGGAGAGTTTTGGGACCCAACGCTATATTGCCAACCTTGGCCACGGCCTCTACCCTGACATGAACCCTGAACATGTGGGTGCCTTTGTGGAAGCCGTGCATGCTCATTCCCGTCATATCAACAAGCACAGCTGAGCCTGGGGCCTTGGGGACAGGACTCTGGTTTGGGCACAGTCACCCATGTTGTCACAGGGCTCACTCTAGGCTGGGCTGCAGCATTAAACCAGGACCTGTTCTGCAGCAGCCGTGTGGCTCTGGCTGGGGGGATGGGGAACTGGACAGCCCTGAAGGAGATGGCAAGTCATGGCAGGCTGCTAGAGGAGCATTTGTGGTGAGGGGGAGCCCCTGAGCCCCATCCTGCAGGTCAAAATGGGGAAACGGGGATGGCAACAAATTGTGGAGGATGCCTCTCCCTGCCAGGCTGCAGTGTCCATGCTTGCAAGAGAGGATGTGTGCACAACAGCCATCCCCTGAGGATGGATGCACTCAGCCCTGCTGGGGGAGGTGGGCTGCCTGAGGCTGGCAGGGTCACAGCCTGGGAGCTTGGGGCTCACAGCCCACCACTGGCAGAGACTCAACATCAGCTGTCCCGCAGTCCTGCTCAGGCTGAAATGGGCAATGTGTCCTCAACCCAGGGTAGTTTCAAGGGGCTGGGAGAGCCAGCAGGACTCATCTGAGAGACAGCTGGCAAAACGGCAGGAGAACCTCTGACACAGTCACCACCATCCCTGCCACGCTGGCTGGGATGGCAACAGAGCCATCATGGCCCTCCTCCTCCAGCTCCCAAAGCCTCTTTAGGACCATCCCCCTGGTCCTAGAGTGTTCCCCCATGCACACTTCCCCATCTCCTCTGATCCTCAGGGCCAACCTTGCCTGGGGTTCAGCAAACCCTGCAAAAAGCAGCCCAGGAACCATGAGTTACAGCTCCTTGCCACCCCATTCCACACTGCAGCACACTCACTGTGGTCCAAGTTGGCAGCAGAATGGATCAAGACACGGAGAAACGCTGGTCTAGCTGGCATGGATAGGGCAGTTCTCCAGCATGGGCAAGGACCTGCTAACATTGTACATGGCAGGGAGCTGCACCCAGAAACAACCAGGGTGCCTTGTCCCTGCTCTGTCCCTCTTTGGGGCACAGGAACTGGCTACCACAGGGGGCTACAACACTGCTCTGCACCAGTGTGGTGACCCCCGACTTCAGAGAAAGGCAGGAAAGACACAGGCAGTAACGTTCATCCCTTTTATTATTAAACATCAGATGAAGAGGTCGCACACACACATACACGCACGCACGCAAAAAAAAAAAAAAAAGGGAAGAAAAAAAGAGAGAAACAGACTGGTTGAAGACCGCTATTTCGGTGGCGACACAGACCGAGTACAATTGGGTTCCTGGCCAGAGCGCGGACACAAGTCACTTGCCATAAAATTAAACCAGACAGCAGATAACTAACGCGCGTTCCCCAACTACAAGTCACCATCCAGACCGGCCCTGGCCCCCCCCAGCCCTCCCAACCTGCTGGCAAAGAAATGAACCAAAACTGAAGAGCCACCGGCCCAGGGCTGGAGTGTGCCCCCAGCGCCGGGTGAGCTGGGAAGGGCCGAGCGTTGGCTGCTCCACGGAGCTGGGAACTGGGAACGGTGCAGGAAGGTGACGCGGCTGCCCCTCCCTCCCCCGAAGCCGGCAGCCCTGGTGCCCGCCCAGGCACTCGCACCCTGCACCTGCCCTGCTGAGTCCTCCATCGCCAGCACCCGCGTGTGTCCGAGTGAGCATCGCCCCGAGTTCCTTCCTTTCCTGGGCTGCTGCTCCTCTGTCCGTCCGTCCGTCCGTCCCAGGGCTGTGAGTCGAGTAGATGTTTGCCTCCCCCCCACACCCTTCTTGCTGCTGCCGATGCCATGGGAACCTGAGAAATGTTCGCGTGCCTCCTCCTCTTTTTGTCTGTGGTTTTGTGTGGGTTTTTTAAATAATAGTTTTAATAATAATAACAATAATAATAATAATAGCAATAATAAAAATAATCGCCCCAGCCCACAACAATTTCAAGTATCCCCCAAATAAAAGACAGAATTATAAATAATTATAACTTTACAATTTAATAATTGACACATATACTATAGTATTTACAGTATCATAAATGCTTTTTTTTGTGTTACTTTTAGTAAGCAATCCCTGAGAACAGTTACTTTTACTTGTTTTATTGAAGTATCTTCACAAATAGAGGAGTTTGCATGTCTCGGGCGGGCGGGAGAAGCGCTCTGCAAAGCCATCGCTTTTGGTGACGCATGAGGTTCTAGTGTCGCAGGTTTCTTTGCTTGCTTTTTTTTCCTTTTTTTTTTTTTTTTTTTTTTGTTTTGTTTTGTTTTGTTTCATTAAATTCCCCACATAATTTTAAAGATTTTTCACTTTGCAACCTTCGTATCCCTCCAGCGACCACGTCCTTCAGGAAAGAGGTATTAGATTTCCAGGTTAGCTTTTGGTATTGGCAAGGGAGGGCAGGGGGCTGAGTAAACCATCCTTTTTCCCCGTGGTTGCCTTTTGGTTTGTGCCCAAGGAATCTCTGGATCCTCTCAGTGTGTGAAATGGTTAAATCCAAGAAAGAGTAACACTAAAAGGAAAAAAAAAAAAAAAGAAAGAAAACAAAACAAAAAAAAAAGAAACAGAAGACCAGAACAGAGCAGCCTCTGCCGATGGGGGGAAGCTGATCTCCACTTTCCTTCCTTCTTCTCTCCCGAGTCCCCGTGCTGCGGCCAGACCCTGCCAGTGAGCATGGCAGGAGCCGGGGCTCACCCAAACCGTTCTCGCACCAGCAGCATCAGTTTTTTCTTGCCTTTGTAGATTTGTTTTAGATTGTCAATGAATTGGGCAAACTGTATGTGCCCGTCCTGTGCCAGGAGGAAGGTCTCCCTGGCCTTGCTGAGGAACTCGATGAACTCCCCATAGTGCCGTGGGCTGATGTGGGTGAGCCGGGAGTGGGTGGTGTTGATGTAGGCGCTTATCGTGGCATCCAGCAGCTGCCGCAGGGGGGCTTTGTCAGTGGACATCAGCTTCCCCGAGTTCCTGCGCCCAGGGATGCCGGCCAGCCCTGGCGCTGTCATGGTGCAGCGGCGAAGGATGTCCGAGAGCACCGTGGCACAGTGCACGCTCTTCACCACCAGTGGGATGATGGCTGCCAGCTCGTTTTTGCCCAGAGAGTGGCTCAAGGCGCAGGCCCAGAGCACATCATTGATGGCTGGGTGCGTGTCCTGGTTGTAGGCCAGGTTGAGATGTGTCATGGCCAACGAGGTCAGTTTGAAGGCTCGGAGTGGGTAGCCCCGATGCTCCATGTAGCGGGCGATGGTGAAGAGCTGGGTGTAGGTCATGCCGGTGGAGGCGGCGTCAATGACGATCTGGTAGGCGGTCTCAAAGGCGATGTGGTCCTTCTCGCAGAGGGTCAGGGCAGACAGGGCGCAGTTCTGGGGGTCCTTCATGGCACACTGCAGGGCCAGGGTGCGGGCACAGCTGGCCAGCTCTTCCCGCTGTGGGTAGTCCAGGCTCAGGCGCAGGATGGTGTTGTGGGACATCACTGTGGCTGCCACAATGCTGGTGGCTTCCGTGGGAGTGAACAGTGAGTACCAGCTCTGCAGGATGCTCACCAGGGCCCTCACTCCTGCAAGAAAACATTGGGGTCACAGCATATCCCTGGAACCTGACTCAGTTCATGGGGCTTCTCTGGGATCCAGAGACAGGGCAAAAACAGCACACAGCAGTGCTGAGCTGCTGCCTCTGCCCCAGGAAGGACAGGGCAGAGGGGGACAGGCAGAGGCCAACCACACCACCATGCTGCAGGACGCAGAGACCAGCACTGGCCTGGGCCAGGTACAGGGCACCCATCCAAGTCTAAAACCAGCCACTGCTGCAGTCCCAACCCTGTCAACAGGTGCTCTGAGGTGAATTCAGTTACCAAGAAGAAATGAGACTCAGGAGAACTCAGGGCTAAGCATGACCCCAGGATCTCCATGCCCAACCCTGCTCCAGCCACATGGAACTCACCCACTTCAGTAGCACACGTCACCAGCCACCTCACCATCTCCCGCCGCCGCCAGTTGAGTGTGGACAGGGTCATGCGCATCACCTGCGAGGCAAACTTGGGGTGACCGGCTGCCCTGCAGGGCTCTAGTGAGGCCACCCAACAGAGCAGTGCTCCCCAAAAATCCCTCTTGGTTCAACGGGCTACCAACTACCTGGCACTGCCTCACCTCCACCCAAACCACAGTGAGCACAAGGGCTTCCCAGGGCTGATGTCCCCTGCTCAGGACCCTGCAGGGATCAATTTACTCCATCCACAGGGACACCCTGCTTGGCAGGAGACCATAACCAGCACAGCTGCCACAGCAAGAGGCAGAAGACCCACCAGCATCCCCAGCATCATTGCGTACCTGGAGCCCCAGTTCCAGTGCCACATTGAGCAGTGTTGTGTCAGAGTTGCTGTCGGCTGGCGTAGCAATCTTGAATGCATCCTGAGCCAGCTTGAAGATCAAGGAAGAGGAGTGGATGTTTTTCTGGATGGCCTCCAGCACGGTGCGTAGGCGCAGCATGTCCCCTGGGAGCAAGCAAGAACGGTCAGAGGGCTCAGGCACCACCCCAACTTGCCCTGGAGCCCCATCTCTTGCCTGCACCACGTGGTGAACAGTCCCTTCACCACTGCCAGCCCCTCTGGACACACACACGGACGGACACACAGTGATGCTGGATCAGGCCCTGCAGTCCAACAGTCTAAAATGGAGCACCCTTCCCAGGAAGTGACACAGCAAGCGTCCTCACTCAAGTTCATCCTCTCACAGAGAGGACAAACAAACCTGAGTGATCCCAGACATGTCCTGTCTTTAGCAGACATCTCCAGGCACCTGGATGTTCCACCCTGGCTTCAAGTCTGACAGCTGCACAGCAGCTTCTTCCCAGAAAAGGAGGGGCTTGGGGAGATGCCTAGTACTGAATGGTTGCAGAAACATCAGTCTTCATCCAGGAACATTAGGAAGAAGAGGAAAAGCTGTTTGCTGCACACACACTGTCTTGCCCAGCAAGTTCCTTCTGCAAGGCTGGGCTGGGGTTACCCAGACTTGCTGCACCTTGGTCCTCGATGTCCCAGGTCAGGCACACAGCACTCACAACTGAGACAGGCTGAGCTGTCCCCAAAGAAGGGGGTTCGTGGCACAATAGCCAGTGGTGCTGTAGGTTGCCTGCTACAGCAGGTTGTGGGTGCTAGGATAGATGATGGCACCAGGAGATGGGGCAGCATCTTGGAAGAGGTATACATCAAGGCATATTAATATCATGATCCTGCACCTAGCTTGGGAAATCCTCCTATCAGTGCCTGTGGGACACAGCGTGGGGAGTGGGACCTTTGGGATGTGCACAGACCAGAGGTGCTGACATGCCACATTAGGTTCTAGTTTCATTTCTACTCCTACTCATAGACTGAGCAGATGAACTTCATGCAAAGACAACCAAATCATGCACAGCAGTGTGAAAAACCCAGTGCTGCACCTGGACACATGGAGACATCTCGGGTGACTCATAGCTAAAGATATCACCTGCCACCCACCACAGCCGCTTGCACTGCCACCAAAATCCAAGCCTCCCTAAAATGGCTCGTAGGGGCGTGGGCAAGAGAGGCTGCAGGATCACACTGGGACATGCTGCAGCAGGGCAACACCTGAGGAAGGGGACAGTTGGAAAAACAAATGCAATCCAACCGCCCGACATCCCTGGCATAAAAACCTCATCCCATTAGGCACTGGAAGGGAGAAAAATACCTAAAGGATAAACCAAGTACCAGCTCTTCATCTGAGCATGGCAAATTGGGCAGAACACCATCAGCCCTGGTAAAGCAGCCTAGAGGAAGAGGCTGGAAGGAGAGAAGAGGCTGCCAAGGCAGCAAGGCTGGAGCTTTCTGACAGCTCGTTTCCGTTCTCTCTCACTGGGAAAGAAAAACATTCCCTGTCAGGCTGGCAGCACCAGGACATCAGAGGGCAGTGGTAACTGCTTGGCTCACTGACCCTCATGGGACACAAGACTCTTGCCACCCTATGGGGTTGGTTTCTGGTCAGGGGGATGTCCAATGAAAAGCCTGTGCTCGCCTTCATAGTAGTGCCTGGGCAGAAACTGAAGAGACCCACGAGACCAGTGAGGTGTTTCACAAGCCCCCTGCAGCTGGGACCAAAGTGTCCCACCCAGCACTGCTGATTCCATGTCCAACAAAAGCCACTTTTGGTTTGGCACACATGGAGGTCTTCTCCCTCCCACAGCGCATGCAGGATCATTACCACAGGGTGGAAGAGACAAAGCAGAGGTAAAAGGATAAACAGCTTCAAACTAAACCATGGCATGACCTCACAACATGCCTGGCAGGGATTGCTGGCCGGGGAGCTGGCTGTGCTGCAGGGCAGGCATGGTCCTTCATCACCTGGGACGTACCCAGGACCTGCAGCACCATGGCTGCAAGGCCTGCCTGCACCTCATTGGAAATTCCCATCCTGCCCTGCTGGACCATGAGCCCTTTGGGACAAGAATCCCAGAAACCCCAGATTCTCAAGGCCAGCTCATCATGCCCTGCTCACAGCAGGCTGCTAGTGGGGCACCACTGGGGTCAGTGGGGCACCCAGCCAGCCTCTGCCAGTGCCAGCAGAAGCAAGAGCTCCCTCCTCTCCATGAAAAACTCTTCCATGCTTTTGTGCACCATCATCCCATCAACCCTGCCCCAGAACTGCCCTGCCACCAACCTTTGGCTGCCGTGAGCATGGTGGAGGCGAGCTCGCACTGCTGTGACTCCAGGTGCCCCAGGGTGAACCAGCGCGGGTACCTGCTGGGGACCACCGAGACCAGGTGGTGAGGGTGAGTCACGTCGCCGGACGGTGCCGTGGTCTCCAGGACAGGCAACCTGAAGGGCAAGCAGGAGGAGGCAACATCAGACCCCAGCCCAGCCCCAGCTTCACCTCCTCTCCCTGAGGTGCTGCCAAGGCGAGGCAGGGGCTGCCTGCAGGCAGCTGCCTGCAGCAAAGCCTTTGAACACGTCCTGCTGCTGTGCACGTGTGGGGCTCGCGACGCTGCGTGCTCAGCACATGGGCACAGGGATCAATCTGAGACTGACTTGAAAGGGGGGAGAAAGATCCATGGAGTGATTTATAAACTTGTGAGGAAAAGCACAGACAGAGTAAAAAAAAACAAAAAGGAAGAAAAAAAAGTAAAATCCCTCCTCCCCTCCTGCTCCTTTCATGTCAAAGCACCCGGCAGAACTCCTGACTGTATCATCTGGTTCTCCTTAAAACGCTTGGTTATGATCAGAAGCAGCAGCACATTTCCCCAGGGCCTCTGCAGCCAGGTTAGGTTGCCTGTTTTTGTGGGCACATCCTCCCAAAGCCTGGAAAGCCTGGGGGAGAAGCAAGCCTAAAGAAGGGGAGCGGGATTCTCAAGTCACCAGCCATGGTGACAAATCCTAAACCCTTGAGTTGGTGCTGGTGTTGCTAACTTGACGGTGAGTTATGCAGGAGGAAAACTGCACCCTGGACATGAAGGGCATCCAAATGTCTCTGCTATCCTCACTTGCAAGCTTGAGGTAACCACAGGGCAGCAGAAGCCCAACTTTTCCAGTCCTGGACATAGATACCCCAGCAAAGGGAGTCCTAGCTGGGAGCAGGGGATGGGCACTAACAGATGGCATCCCTGGGGCCCTCAGTCCTGTTCAACAGCCAGAGGTCTCAGGTCTGGCAGGACATGGTGCTTCTGCACACCACAGAGGCCCTTGGCTGCTTATTAGGGCTGGTTGTCCTCCTGAGAAGCTCTTCCCAGAACAGAGGGATTTCAAACTTTCCCCCAGTGTTGGGTGAGATGACCCATTTCACTGAGGAAAGCTGCAAAAAAGGTGATGCTCTGGGCCAGGACTTGTAATGGTGGTAAGAGGGAGAGAGCACTGGGATGCTCTGGAGTTGACAGTGCTCCAAGCACATTGTTTAGGAAATTCCAGCTTTTCCAAGACCCACCCAGTCCCTGTCAAAACAGTGCAATACACAGGCTGATGTCTGAAGTGTGTCATGGATTGGGGAAAGAGATAGGGCAGCTCTCAGCATCAGCTGTTTCCCCAGTCCCAGAGACAGAGATGGGTTTTAATGGAGAACAGAGTGCAACTGTGCTCTCCACCTGGCTCTGTGACACCCTGGAGCCCGGGGCAAACCATCCGCCCATCTGTGCCAGGATAACAGCCCTTGCTGTAGGCAGGGAGGGCTGCAGGGTGCCCGAGGCCTGGCAGACAGAAGGCAGATGACAGTTCTGTGTGTGCCTGGGACCTGCTCTGGCAGAAGATGCCTGTCACAGGGGCAGGCAGGTGGTGGTCCGGCCTAGAGCGAGGGGCTGGGCCAGCAGACATTTTTGGATCCATGCAAATCCATGTAAACGGAGTTCATAAACCAGGAATCACCCACATGGAGAGCAGGAATCTCTCTGCACTGCTGCTGTGCCCAGTGGTCCTACACACTGCAAAAGATCCCATGGATGGCAAGCTCCAAGCCTGTCTCCACTCCCATCCCTGCTCTGAAGTGGCAAAGCATCCCAGCTTCCCAACAAGCATAGGAGAGAGGCAAAAAGGGGAGCAGAGACAGAATTAAACATGCACCAACCTCATGGCCCGCAAAGCCAGCTTGTATGCCAGGTCAGCATCGTGGGGCAGCAGGGCAGAGAACAGGTATTTGGCAAAGGTGTGCATGGGGACACTCTCCCGGTGGATGACTTCTCCCAAGCCGCTGAAGGGACCACCTAGGCAGAAGCAGAGCCCATCAGCCACAGTTAGCACAGCAGGATCTCTGGCCAGGGTCTGCACCACCCCAAAGCCCTGAGGATCTGCTGTTCAGCTCCCTGGCGTGTTACTCAAGTTGGATCCAGGGATGCTCTTTCCTTTTCTAAAAGAAAATAAGGAACTGAAGCCATGTGCTCAGCACCCTTCTTCATATTGCCTCTGACTTGTTTTTTTTCTAGGGATGCCAACAAACCCTTGCTTTTCCAGGTGATGGGGCAGAGCAGCCATCCTACAGGCTCTGCACCCCATCCAGAGAGGAAGAAGCAGGATGTGAATAAATTTTGAAAAGGGCACCTCAGAGACATTACCAACACTCGGCTAGGACACAAAAGTCAGCTAGATGAGCCAAGGCCCCACCTTCCAGCAGCAAGATGCACTGCTTCCGCAGGGTCTGCACCAGCACCGCGTCCAGCTCCAGGTCCTGCAGCCGGGCAATGATCTGCTCCTCATTGCGGCACACCTTGTCCTGGGCATAGAGACCTTCAGGCATCACTCTCTGCTGGCCCATCCCCATCAGGGCCACCTCTAAGGCCAGGGACAGGTAGGACTCGTCACCGTCCTGGCTGCCGGTCACAACGGGCACATGTTGATACACTGGCGGTTTGGAGTCCCCAGCGTCTGCAAGGAGGGAGAGGAGATGCAGTGGGGTTAGAAGAGTCTTCCCAGACACCAGAATCATTGCAGAGAAAAATCTCTCACTTCAGAAGCAAGACCCACACTTCCCCTCCTGCCTGCTTTTGGTTACCCAGAAATGACAGACGAAAGCTCCCTGAGGGAGATGTGGGCTTCACTCTCCCTTCCTGCTCTCACTAGGAGATGTAGGAGACCCAAGACATGTGCAACAGGGTGCACAGCTGACACCAGAGCCTTCCCATGGACCTGCTCTGCTCTGGCTGCAAACTCTGGGACTGAGAAAATTCTACTTCTCTCTACTCACTACCTTCCCTGTCTGCACTGCAGCTCTGCCCTGGTGCTCCTGCCAAGGCAGAGAGGGGGGACTCAGAGTCCAGGTGTCCAGAACCCCAGACCTGCACCCACCTCGGCCACAGACACCAGGAAGGGATCCAGGAGAAGCACTTGGTACCTGAAATTTCAAGGCAATTTTCCTCTTCTAATCTACAAGCTTCGGTGAGGGTGAGAAAGAGGCAGCCGATGGGGTTCAGAGGGTGGCCTACCCAGCCCTCCAGGTTGGTGATGGTTGTTGCTCCTCTCTGCAGCAGTTCTGGATAAAATAGAACAGGATGATGGTAAAAGTAAGGAATTTAAAGACAAGTTCTGCACCCAGAGAGGCTTCTGAGACCAGAGGACTTTTCTTATCCCACAACTTGTGTCACAGGAACCTCTAGGGCCAACTCTGACATGGTAGTTCACGAGGGCAAGGAGAAGCCACTCTGCACAGACAACTGAGGGAGCAGGCACAGACACAAAAAAAGGCCACATAAGATGTGGCGACTCATTCTCTGTTCCAAGAGGAACATGAGGGTCTGCAGAGTTCCAAAGATAAGGTCTATAATGCCAGACCTGCAGCTCATGGACTGATTTGCAATGGTAGCCTGAATGTTTTGGAAACACAAGCAGAAATCTCTCCTGAGATGACAAAGACTTCCAGTGATTCTTAAAATTTCATCTTTTGGTGATCTGGAGCTGGCTGAGCTGGCAAGGACCAGGAGTCACTGACCTTCAGCAGCACTGCAGTAACTGACCCCGGCTCCCTGCCAACTGCAAAAGGAGGAACACTGGGCTTGTCTCCTGGTACATTGACTCAGGAAATGCAGGGTTGAAGCAGCACACACAGCCAGTTACTGCTGCTCTGCAGTCAGGCAGCTCCTTTTTAATGCGGGTAGCTCTTGCCTGGGCAACCCTTACAGGCAACCAGACACAGCAACAGTGGGAACAAGAACATCCCTACTGCAGCAGCCTGAAGACAGCATGTGGGCAGCTCTGTCCTTAGTGTGTGGGTATCAACTCAGCTCGGCTCAAGCAACTCAGTTTGTCTTCCTAGGACACAAGCAGTCCCCTGCAGCGCTGCCCGTCTCTGCCACTCGGAATGGGGCAGCACAATTCTGTTACAGAATCATAGGCTGGAAGAGACCTTCCTCCCACTAGAGACTGAGGCAAAGAAGATGTTAAGCAGTTCCACCTTCTCCTCATCTGCAGTTACTGAGTTCCATCCTGCATCCAGTAGAGAACACAGGTTGGTATTACCCTTCCCTTTGCTGTCAATATATTTGTAAAAACATTGCTTATTATCCTTTAGAAAAGTTGCCAAATTAAGTTCAAACTGAACTTTGACATCTCAAATTTTTTTCCTACATGCCCTAGCAATCCCCTCAACTACTTCCTGAGACACCTGACCCTCCTTCCAAAGATGATACATCCTCTTTTTATTCCTAAGTTCCTTCAAAATACTGTTGCCGAACCAGGCTGGATGTTTGCCTTGTCAAAGCGGAAAAGATATTTCCAACCGAGATACCCTGGCCAGACATCACAACACACTTGTCACATAGCTCCACTCATACCTTTCTTCTGATGCTTGTATATTTCCAGCTGCCTTTGCTGCTGCAGTCGCAGGGTGTTGATTATGGCAACAGTCAGTCGGAGAGCTTCCCTGGGATACCCGTGGGAGCGCAGCGCGTCCACCCGAGCACAGGCTGTCGGGACGTGCTCTGCAAGGCAGGAACAGGGCCACGGCTGAACCACAGGAGCACAAGCATTGACAGGATGGTATTCATGGGGCACCTTCTACTCGTGTTCCCCACACCTGAGCTGAACTCCTGCTTCCTGGCTTGAATTCATCCCGTTCTCCCTGCTCCTGGAAAGGATGCCTACCAGGAATACCAACGGGACTCCTGCCACATTCAACCCACAGCAGCCACGTCAGCACCTAAATCCCCACCTCCACAAAGCTTATCTAATGGAAGCATTTCCAACACACCATTGCTGCAGTACGACAGCTCCAATGCAGGCTGTTACAACCCCGCCGCTCATTTCTCCTAAAACCTGCACGGTTTATCTCGATTTCTCTCACTGCTCTCAGGGCACAGGGTCAGGCTGGGCATCCAGCACTGTGCTGGGGGCACTGGCAGACTTGGGGTGATGCTTTGAACTGACTCCTTAACATCCCCATGGAGCGAGCTCTGCAGACATCCTGTCTCTTCTGCAGTTCTCCTACCTGGTGTTTTATTATTAGGAACAGTTGCACTAAACCCCCTCCCAAGACTCACAGTTGCTTAGGAATTCATCTGCTCCTGCTGCTTATTGCTCACCTGAAATCACAAGCAACTGTGGAGAGGATTATGACTGAGTGAGAAATTAGCAAGAGCAGATGACATGACATGCTGCATAACAAGCAGCAAAAACCCCATTTTCTTTCAAAATGTCCTACCAATGGGAGAAAAAAACCCAGGCAAACACAGATGATCTGAAGTTATCATAGAGGGATAATTTCTATTCCTGGAAGAGTTCAGAAAGCTCTGGAAATGCAGACAACCACCTCCACAAATGGGGTATCCACATCCCAAAGGTCACCCACAAGGAATACATGAGGAAGAGATTTCAGAACAAACACATCTGTAAAAGAGCTTCTTGTTGCTCCCTCTATTCATTTGCTAAATGGATGAAATATTCATCTTCTCACTGAATTCATCACTGGAAGTTGCTGACAAATCACCCTCCTTTCCCAGCACTGAGTCCCTTAAGAGGTGCCAAGAAAGCAAAAGTGCAAAATCCAAAAATCATGGCAAATACATCAGAAAAATAACATGCACCAACCAGCGGGGGGAAAGGGCTCACCAGAACCCAGATTAGGCTCAGGAGAGGGAAGCTGTGGCCACCACATTCCTTCTAGATGGAGTCCACGGATGCACTAACCTACCACTGCTGCCTGTGGCTGTGTGGGAAGGAGACCTCCTGCCTGCAGCTGCCCAGAACTCTTTCCAGAACAGAAACATCCTCTCCTGTTCCAGCTAAGGTGTACCAACAGCCTACATATGAGCCCTTCCTATCTCCTGGCATTAACAGCAACTTAGTGCCTGCTACTCCAGAAACTACATCTCTAGACAACTTTAAATATTCTCTTTCCTTGTGGCACACCCCAGCTTCTGGAGTGGACAACAGTGCAGTGGTGGGCTTTGACCTGTTCTGTGTTCATATATTCAACTCTAGGACTGCAGGGGATAAGTAATCTCCCTTCCTGGAGGTGGGTGGGGACTTGTGTCTCCCATCTTGAGGTCTGTCTTAGGGCTGACAGCCACACCAGGTTCCCCCCCAAGCCCTTAATGTCACTTATCCTTAATGTTCTCATCCCAGACAAGGAACTGTCGAGGGTCCACAGATCTGCCTGGGGTCATCATGACTTTGCAGGAGAGAATTTGTGTGGCTTGAGGTACTTGAGCTAAAAGTCTACAACACAGGAGGCCTCTGGGCTTGCCTGGCCCACTACACCTTAAGCTCCCACTAGGCTTAATTATACTGACTGCTAATTGCCTTTAAGGGAAGACTAACAAGAAGGGGAGAGCAGGAAAGAGAAAATCCAGATACAGCTGTACTTTGCAGTCAATTTTCAAGAGACTTTAAGTGTCCAGACCCCCTGTACTGGAAACAGTGAGAGGCTGCTCTGGGGACAGCTAAACACTGGCAGGATGAAAAGGGACATGATGAGCTTGGTCCAAACCGCCCAAGAGAAGGCCAGACTGTAAATATGTGGAGATTGCTCTAAGGATTGTGGCTGGGGCGTGGGTGGGCATTGAATTCTTCTGCTCCCCCCACTCCTCAGTGCCAGGGTGGCAATTTCAGTCTAGGATTCAGGAACTTGCAAGGACCCAGCCTCAGGTGACTCCTCTCCATCAGCAGCCCACCCACACAGGCCATGAGAGGGGCTGCTGCTTTGGATGCTCACCCAGCCACAGTGGCTGTCCCTGGGAGTTGAAGAGGAGGCTCTCGCCCTCCCGCTGGTAGGAGGGGGACACGTAGAAGTCGCTGCTGATGATGCGCTGCAGGTGGCTGTCCTGCCAGTGCAGGTCACAGCCCTCGATGGCCCGCGTGAACACCGTCCGTCTGGGCCTGGCCAGTGAGTCTGCAAAGAGAAAAACCATCAGTGCCCTGCTGGGGCAGGGGCAGCCTGTTCCTCCTCCCAGACATGACCTCCCTGGGCAGAGCTCTGCCTTTACCATGAGAGCAAAACCAGCTCTCACCCCAGTAATTTCTGGGACAGACATGGGCTCTGGCTTTGGATACCTCTGCTGACTAATGTCTCCTCAGACAGCACTGCTAAGTAATTTGGTAGAATAGCTGACTTGGTCAGAGAGGTGAGAAAAGAGGCAGGCACCACCCACCCATTTGCTTTGTGACCACAATCCACTGTCACACACAAGGCTGATGCCTTGAAACCTGGCAGTGTGCTCCCTCCCTGTGACACTGAGCATGCAGGCAGCTGCCCCAGGGTCAGGACTGGGCTTCCTCAGCATTACTGCCCTTCAAGCACCATGAGCTCTCCTCCTCTGCTCCAACACAGTCCCAGCTTCACTGAACTGCAGCTTCTTAGATCAGCAGCACATGAAGCCACGAAGGGAACCACACGAGTGTGTCTCATCTGCCTCCCAGTGACTGGGGGAACCACCACCCCCGGCAACCTCTGTGGGCCGTGTGAGAGGGCTGGGAGGGAGGAGACAGCATCATCTGAAACCCCAGTGCTGCCCTGCGCCGGATATCTGCTCCTCCTCAGAGCTGCTCTGTAGCTTCATGGGCATTTCTGAAACTACCAAATGCTGGATTAGCATTTCACCCCATCCAGACCCATCAAGACAAGTGGTTTGTTAAAAGGAAAAAACCTGTCCAGAGCAATCCCACTATCACTCCAGCCACACTGGATCATGAAGGCCAAACACAGCTGGCAGGCTGCAAAACAGGAAGCCCCAAAGGGGGTGCAACGCTCCATGTTAGGTCCTGCAACCCACAAGAGGGGCCGAGTTACACGCATTCAAGGGTGGAAAACAAAAGGCACTGTTCAAAGCTGATCCAGGGAGGCTGGGTAAACATGCTCCGGAAACGATGGCAACAAGCAATTAGCTGGAATGCCGCAGGCACCCTGAGGTGGAGAGAAATTAAACAGGTGTTTGTATGTTGAGAACCAAGGCTGCTCACTTTACCAGGAAGGATTTCAAGAATCAGCTGTTCTTCAGTAATAAAAGAGGCTGTCAACAATCTGGAGCAGTATTTGCATATGCACAAACATGAACCCCAGGACACCTCCAGGATCCGTGCTGCTTTCAGTCCCCTTCTTGGAGAGGCAGCAGCACAGGGAGAAGAGAAGGGGACATCCCTGGCATATGCTTTGGGAACTCCCTGGAGGTCTAAAAAAAAATTACCTGCTCACCCCTAGCAACCTTCCCCAAATGCCAGAGCAAATCCTTGGGAGAGCTGGGAACATCAGGGGGGTAGTCCTGGGACTGATGCAGGACATAGAGCAAGGCCAGGTTTAAATGAAGCTGCTCCCTGAGGAAGAGCATAGGGAGGCCGGCACACGGTCCTGGCCATGGCTGGGGTGCTTGGCAGCACAGCCCCGCTCCCAAACTGCTGCTGCAGGACTAATCCCACCCTGGAGAACGGAGCTGCCCTGCGGCACGGCTGCTGTCCCCCTCTCCTCCACCCACCCTGGCCACACATTACACACCGAAGAGCAATTCCAGTGCAGCAGACAGAGGCATGTGAAGAGCAATAACTTTCAATTAATGTCTACTTCAGGCAAAAGGAAGGAGAAAGAGTGCTTAAATTTAAAGGGATCAAATGCTTTGTCAGCGGCTGAGAAACTATTTTAGCACTAAGGAACAACCCCTTAACTACACTGCTCTGTCTGTGCTCTGCACTTGAACTGCGTTAACATTCCTGGCTAATGACTTCCCTACCACCTGAATCACAGCCTTTAAGGGAGGCTTAAGGGCAGGGATTCGGGCTCTGCACCATCTCCAGCTCCTCACGCTCACATTACAGCCAGGACTTCTGAGCTCAGCTCTGCTCTGTTGCAAGCAGTACTGTTTTCCTGTATTACCCCATGCCCAAACCTGCACTAAACTCCCCCAAAGTCAAACGGCTTTAAAACAGTCTCTAAACTCAAAACACGGGCAACTTTACCCTGCAGCAAAGAAGCAAACATTTATATATAAAACCACAGGCTGTGAAGACAAATATTTTTTATTCCTATGACTCGCAGAAACATAACCAGCAGCCGAAGCGAGTTCTCTCAGCTTTGGGGTGAGTTTTGACCTGGACCCAACCCCTGTGGCTGTCAGCTGGATTTCCACTCCCTGCCCAGACTCACCTTGGCTGTGACCGGAGCTCTGCGTAAGCGCGTTAGTGATGTTGGGAAGCTCGTTACCATAATTGCCATCTTCCAGGGGACAGACGTCCATCTCACCCCACTTGCGCAGCTGCCGGAGCCAGCAGGATTTCTCTTCCAGCTTGCAGTGTGGGTTCAACACCACACACACCCACAGTGCTCCTAAACAAAGCCAAGAAATCACGGAGGTGCCACCGCCATGCGTGCAGGGCAAAGCTCTCTGGCCACCCCGAGAGCCTGCAAGGTTCCATCGAGGTTTGTAAACTCATTTCAGCATAATGCAGAGACCCAGGAGGGGGATTTACACAGCTTCTAAATAAGGAGGAAATTAACTCTATCCCAGCTGAAACCAGGACAAAGTAAAACTCCTTCGTAATGAAGCTAAATTATAATCTCATGAGATGGGGGACAGTGGGGAGGAGGGAAGGGGAGAGCGGCTGTGTATGAATTTGTGAGTGCTTCTGTCTGCCAGGACAAATCTAGTGTTTGAACTACACATCAAAGCATGCTTAAAAACACCCTGGCAAGCTGCAGAGTCTGCATCTCCAAAGACTAACCTGATTTTGATCCTACCCACGTTCCAAGCGCTTTAAAACCCGCTCTGAATGCTATTTCATCTGCTATTGTTCTTCAGGCCATTTGCATTCAACTATTTAAAAAGGAGATTTGGTGTATTTTCTTTCTTTCTTTTTTTTTTCTTTTTCAATCCCTAGTAGCCCCAAGCCTGCAGAGGAACCAGCAGAGGAACCTGGAGCTTGGCTTGATGTCTTGAAGACAAGAGCCCTCCCTGATGCGAGTCCTTCGGGTCTCACAAGCCAAGCTGCTCACCAGCAGGACACCCACGCTGACACCCTCTGGGTCAACCATGGGACCTCACATGATGCTGGTGATGCTGTCTGCTGTGTGAGAGACAAAACCAGAACCAAGGACATCTGTCACCATTAAGATCCAGCTCATCCTTTCATAAAACAGGGCTGATGCTGGTGCTGCTAACTGAGCCTTGCAGACTATTCCGAGTCACTGCTCCGACAAGGGCTACAGCAACCTGAGTAAGTGTAAACACGTGAATTTTTCTTTAGCTAACTCCATTTCTACCCAAATTTCCCTGCATGACTGCCAGCATGTAGCATGTCCCCTCCCTTATGCTTCCCTGCAGGGTGGGATGGCTGTGGGCTGACACAGCTGCAATATGAGGTATCCCCAGGGATCCCCTCATGCTGAGCAAGCCTTGCAGACTATTCCGGGTCACTCACTGCTCCGACAAGGGCTACAGCAACCTGAGTAAGTGTAAACACGTGAATTTTTCTTTAGCTAACTCCATTTCTACCCAAATTTCCCTGCATGACTGCCAGCATGTAGCATGTCCCTTCCCTTATGCTTCCCTGCAGGGTGGGATGGCTGTGGGCTGACACAGCTGCAATATGAGGTATCCCCAGGGATCCCCTCAGGCTGAGCATGAGCAGCTCCTGCTGCTCCTCTCTCTGTTCATGTCAAATCCTGTCACACACGTGGGACAGTTCAGCTTCCTGCACAAACACCCTCCCTGCCTCTCTTCCATGGGCACCTTCCTTTTCCCTGCTGTCTCTCACCTCTCCATCATTCCCAGAGTCCAAGTTCCCATCCCAAAGTGACAGCCAGTGGCACAACAATATCACCCAACACGCCTCCACTGCACAACAAGGAGATTCCTCCACAAGCCCCAACCACCTCTCTCGCTGGCTGTGTTTTGAGCAGCAGCTCCCCAGCCCTGCCACTGAGCCAAACAGCCCCAAGCGAGGCTGCAGATCCAACAGGAGCCAGAGCTGCTGGTCCCTCTGCCAGACAAATGAGGCAAACCCAGGCTGAGCAGCGACGTCCTGGCCCTGGCTCCACTCTGGTGCCTCTCTGCTCCTCTGCGTTACAGCTGAGCTTTGGTGGGGCTTTTGGGGTGCATGGCCCCTGACCAATCCTTTCCAGTTGGAACTTGTGGACATGTCTGGTTCAAATCATTAGTAAGGCATGGAGGCCGTGCCTGTCTGGCTCCTTGGAGCCGCCTGGCTTGGCAGGACAGACGTCACCGCGTCACAACGCAGATGGTGGCAGCAGCATCACATCCAGGAATGGGCACGGGAAAAGCAATTCCAGGCACGAGCATCAGCAAATGTCCAAAGCAGCCCTTGCCCGGTTCAGCTCAATCTCTGCCCCTAGGAAACCCCACCAACACCTCACTTCTTGCTAATGAACAGGGGGGGGTTAAGAATTTTGAACTGCAACATTAGCAATTAATTAACGTGTAAAAGAGGTACCTCCTTAGGGGCCCATCCTTACCAGAGTAGGTCTATGTCACTCACTGCCAGGCTCCTGCAGGCTCCACAGGGGGATACTCAGACATGGCATCTTTTTAAAAATCAGGTCTCAGCTCCAGAAAATGAGTCCTCCTTAAGGAAGGGGATAGAACTTCCCACCTCCTTGGATGAACATGAGATAAAACCTGCACTCGACTCTGGGTGTCGGGCATTTCCTTCCCATCAGTGCTCCTGCCTGTTGCCATTGCTCTTCTTCGCCCACTTTGGGGGTGCATGTGTCAAAAGCAGCCTTGGGCATTTTCAACTCACGCCTCTGAGGGTGCACAGATCTTGGCTGACAGGCAGTAACAAGGCTTGGTGCTCCAGCTTCACCGCCCCCAGGAATGGGATGCACCCGCTGGATTTTTGGCTCCCACAGCTCTGCTAATATGCGTTCCTTGGAAGCCTCATGACTTTGCTGCCTATTTTTGAGAGCCCTCTGAGGCATCCTTTGCATGCCAAAACATTATGCCCCTGGGCTCTCCTGCAGAAAGACTGATGTGGTGGGGAGGTGGGAACCAGGAGGGAAGTGAGATTTGCATCTGTCTCAGTCATGCTAATTATCTGGGAGATATAACAGAGTGGTTTTCTGAGCCCTGTGGTCAAGTGACATCAGCTGACAGCACAAGTGACTCCTGTCCTGAGCCGAAATGCCACACCAGGTCAGACTCCATGTCTCTTCACATGCTGCAGAAACCTTCATCTGAACTTTCTGATAGCAGGAGGTTAAGTGGGGAACAAAGCGGCAGATCACGATTAAGCTAAGCCTCTAAACAAAAATGCTTTTTGATGACGGGGCTGGGTGCAGGGACAGGGGGGTCAGAGCCTTCCCAGCCCAGTGGTCCTGGCTGCAGGCCCCAGAGAAGACAGCGCTCCGATCCCGCGCCCAAGTTTCCCAACCATCAAAGAAATTCTCCCGTTTCCCACAGGGTTGCTCCCCGGCTTAATCTGCTGAAATTCCCCACTGTAAACAAGTGGCCGAGATAAATAAACCCGTCTCCAGGCAGATTAAGGTCAGGCTGCACTTCAGCTGGTTTTTCGTCTATTTTTTGTAATTAGGCTTTAATCGTAAGTACTAATGCGCCAGGGCAAATACTCCCACGCTGCTGAGCTCTCCATCCACAGGTCCTTCCTCTGGCTCCCCAGCAGACGGGGCAATAGAGGTTCAGTTGGCAGCACATGCACAAGCAAACGATCCCGTTTTTATTTTCATTTCCTTTTTTTTTTATAACTCTGAAATCCTGCAAAATCCTTTACATTTTCCCCAGCATAAATCCACAATCTTCTTTAAGGCTGATCTTCTTCCAATCCCACGCAAGTCTGTGATGCAGTCTTTGCTAAAATCGATGATGAATTATTAAACACGCGCCCAAAATAATTTCCAAAAGGCCCATTTTTTATTTCTAACTGGTGGAGGATTGTGGTCTGTGCCAGGGCTTCCCGTGGCAGCTGGCAACAGGCCCCTCATCCCTCCCTTCAGCAGTAATGGTAACACTGGCAGCTTTGGCATCCACAGCCCACAGGCAGTGGGATGTGGTGCTTCCACTGCCCCGTCTGCCCTGGCTACTGTTCCTTGCCCAGGAATGGTTTAGGACACTGCTCTGCATTCCTGATGTTTGTTTCTGGTGAACACCCCCAACTCAGAGCAACTCTGGTCTCTCAGTGCCTCCACACCTCCTTCAGAGATATGCTCTGCTCCTACAGTAAACACTGCACACGGCCGAATGCAAAAGGCTTCTGTAAAATGAAGGAATAATCCCTGCTTTGAGTAAAGTCCATGCCCTTCTGGAGTTGCTTCTTGGAACATCACTGTGTCCTCTACAGGAGCTTCTCTTCAGCATGGAGATGCCCAGACCCTCACGTGTGACACGCCTATGGCAGGCGAGCTGCTCTGACGTGTGTTGGCTGGCACCACACTTCCCCTGCTGTCGTGTTGATCCAGCACTGGAAGGGCCCTGACATTCCCCAGCCACTGTGCCATCTGCCAACAGGGACCGTGCTGCCACCTCCTCCCACTCTGCCGACCAAACCTGCGTGCACCAACCTGGTCCTTGTATGGTTAAGCCAGGACTGAAACCCAACCACCCTCCCCTCGCCTGTGCAGGAAGGGAGGGCTCTCAGCTTGGATAGCAGCTTGGAAACCTGGCCAAAAAATCTGTAATTTCAAGCAAATTGCTTCCTGTGTCCAGGCCTGCCCACACACCCATCCATTCATGTATCACCAATGTGCTTGCTTTCTTCCATGTGGAAATTCTGGCTTGGTGGACTTGGCCACCTCTCCAGGATCCTTGCATATCCAATTGTCTAGCTGCAGCATCCCAAAATCCTGGAAATATCTTCTTGGCAAGCAAGCACAGATGAGCTCTCCAGAGCTGGTGTCGTTATTTCCATCCAGGAAACTTCATACAGAAACAAGACATCCCACCCCTGCCCAGATCTTGTTTGCATAGTTTGGCCAGGGTTCCCAGCCTCATTTCTGTATGCATTTGCTGGGCACTTGGTAGTTGGGTTTGTGATTTCCAGCTGCAGTTTCAGATGTTCCAGATCCCAGACCATCCTAATCCTTCTTCCAGCTCTATCATATCCCTTTGGTGCCAGCCCATCAGCCCTTGCCCTTGGCACAGTATCTCCTACCAGCAGGCTGCAGAGGAGCTCAGACTCACTCATCAAACTATGGCTGAAGTCAAACTATTCACCCAAGGTCCCATATATCCAGGAGAGCCCAGAATTGCAGGGTTAACTTCACCACACAACCCTACTCCCCAAGCCCACGTCATCTAAATGTTTTATTCTAATGATATTACGATGTCAGCCAGCTGAGCTGGTGTCTAAGGTGCTTAGCTAGAATTACCCAGAACTGCATTTCCCTCACAGCCAGGCTCTGTGCTGCCCATCCTGCCCCCCTCACCCTGGAAACGTGCACCACAGCAGGCAGAATCTGTTAGATGTGACGAGACTTGAGAACCTCCCTTTCCCTCTCTGGATCACGGTTCCCCCAGGAACAGAACTTCCACATCCAGGCTACATCCAGCCCCTGGGGCTCACCAGCCCTGTGTCCTCCCCTTACAAAGGCTTTGGGGCAGCTCACCAAACACCAGCCTGCTGGAAGCATGGGACCAGCAACACACTGCACACCCGTCACCCTTGATCCTTTTGCAGGAGACAGGCAGGCTTAAGGTTTTGAACTGGGTGGTTTGGGCCTGATCCAGCTGTCTCACATTGATTACCCAGCAGGGGATACAGTAAGGTCCTGGCATGTCTCAGGGTCTCCGTTCCCAAAAAAGAGCCTGACAGGGCCTCTGTAATGATGCCCATTGGCTCAGCAGCCCAGGTAACTCTCTGCAAGGCAGTGACCCTTACCCAGCTCATCCCAGAGCTGCCGGCACTTCTCTGTTATGCCTGTCCCCTGCTGCCTCCAGAGGGAGAGCCGAGGATCAGCCATGAACTGCTCTGTTATCAACGTCAGCATCCTGGCCCCGTTGGAGTCCCTCATGCGCAGCATCTCCCGGACCTGGAAAGGACAAAGTGAAAGCCTTGGGTGAGACAAACCATGGTCCTTCAGAGCTGTTTAAGACACATTCATCTGGCTGGCAACCCACAGCTTCCTCAGCCTGAGGATCCAGACTGTAAATACATACATATATATGTGTGTGTCTGTGTAATGTAGAGTCACACATTATAACCCTCATGCAATGGGGGGGCTGATCAGGCTGTGATGACGCTGACTGAAGCCCTATTGAGTAGCAGTCACAGCAAGGCTGTGAGGGAGACTGAGATGAAGAATATGAAAAACTGACTGAAGCCCTATTGAAGCCTATAGCAGTCACAGCAAGGCTGTGAGGGAGACTGAGATGAAGAATATGAAAACAAAGCCCTTCTGCAAAGAAAGAGAAAGGTCCATAGGTTGGGTGAGATTTGTGGGTTATGGCTCCACCTTCCCATGGTCTTGCTAGGGTCTGCAGGGCTGGCTTTTTCCGCACTGCACTGAAGGGGAGATGCGGGAATGCCCTTCCTTGCACAGGGATCATGGCACCCGTGGGAGGAAGGGACTTGCCAGGACAGCAGGTGAGACAATCCAGGCCTGACCCAGAGCCTGGATTACAGCCGCCTGCTCCGCGACAGGGCGAGAAGGCACTGGAGCAGAGATTCCCAGCTGTGATGGGCACCCTGCCAGGGCAGCCAGCGAGTGCCAGCTACGTGACACGCTGAGCAGAGATGGGAGAGAGCAGCCGGCTCCTCACCTTGGCAAACATGGAGTTGAGCTGCTTCCCCGAGCCGTAGTACCCTCCCTGAGATAGGAACAGCTTCACCTGCTCTCGGACCTGCTCCTCGTCCAAGTGCCAGCAGTTCTCGTCATCGATGCTGGCCCCAGCAGTGGGGTCAGGAGCTCCTGAGAGGATAGGGATAGAAGAGAGACAACCATGTTTATGGCAGCAGGGTCAGCAGTCCCACTAGCAAGGAGTGGACCTACCTCTGTTTTATTAAGAACCCACCTTTACTTTATCAGCTCAGATGACAGAAAACCAACTTGACTCCTCGGCAGTGAGCCCAGCTGGCAGCACTGTGCTGTCCTAACACAGTAATGGCAGCAGCCATCAGGAGGGATATCCTGACCACAGCGCTAATGCTCGCATGGCCCCTCACCCTCTGCACCCCATGTGAAATGAGGCTGAGGAAGACCAGGGACCTGCCTTCCTCCAAAGCCCCAGGAGTGCAGGCAGCACAGCTGCAGAGCCCGAAGCGCTCTGTGGCTCCAGGGATTGCCCAGCGTGCTCCTGCTCCACATCACCGGTTTGTTAAAGCATCAGTAAAGCTCCAATTCCTGCAAGCCCTTCCCCATGTCTGGAACAGTCTAACAAAGGTACTACTGCACTTGGGCTCCAGAGCCCTGGGTTAAACACCTGGTCCTGCCCCTCACTTGCTTTAGGACAGGGGACATCAGTGTACCTGCCTGAGAGAGACCCTCCGCAGGAAAGAACAAAGGATCAATAATCCTTCAAAGAGCAAACTGTGACCAGAGCAGGGCCTTTGGCAGGCACACATATGTGTTCACAGGCTGCATTTCATCTTCCAAAGAACAAAAGAAAGAAAGAAAACCCACAATTGAGTTAAACAAGGTGGACCAAATTTCCCTCACCTTGCTTCCTTCGATTCCCATTTTTTTGCCCAAGCACTACCCTATGTCCCATGGGTTCCAGGGCTCACAGGACGGGCAGCAGCACAACTCCAGTGAGCAGCCAAGAGCACAAAATGGAACAGAAAGCTGTGTTTTCAGCTGTCTGCTTTTGGGTCCTGCTCTACAGAAACTCCTCAGGGAAAACCAGTACTGAGGAGGGACTGGTGCAACTGGAGGATGCTCCACTGCACTTTGGTCTGCTTCTCCTATCTCCCTCTCAAGACAGGAAGAGGGACAGCACAGAAAGAGCAAGGTGCTGCATGAGGAGCCATGGGATGCTGTAGCTGACACATTCCCAACTAAATCTTCACGATGTCTTTTCCAAAACTGGGATCTGGCTGGGGAGCAGACATCACTTTCCTACAGAGACAGCCTGGGATGCTGTGCACACCCCAGCCTTGTGCATTGCTGAACCAGGAGCTCAAATACAATTCATGAAAATTGTGCTCCAGGATGCCTGCTCAGCAGGACAAGTGTCTCTTCCTGGCTTGTAAGCAAGACAACATCAACCTCAGGGGTTCTGCTACTCCAGCAGGCTGAGAACACTCCTGACCCGCTAAGATACAGTTATTTGTATTTAATGTCCTTTACAAAATTACTTTAATTTCTGCTAACAGTCACTGCCTGAGAGAAGTCCCAGCAAGCCCTAGGCATGCTGAAGGGACAGGATGCTGCTGCTCCCTCTGCAGAATAATTTATAGTCGACACAACCACATAATTGGGACGAGAGCTGAAGCAGCAGAAAGGAAATCACAGTTCCCGGATGAGTATGAGGACTTTTGCCACATATGCCCTGATCCTGATCCCACTCCCCTGCCACAGCCCTGGAGAAGCAGTTAAACCCTGAGCCCGCAGCAAGGGGCGAGTCCTGCTCAGTGTACCACCAGAGTCAGCCCACAGTCCTGTCATAAGCCACGAGGGACAATCACAGACAAGGACAGGGACGGTCCATGCTGGCCCTCTGAGCTTTTCTGTGCCTTTTCCTTCCCTCCCCCAGCCTCATCCTTATCTCGCAGATAAAGAGCAGACAAGCCGGTGATTATCCCCTATCAGGAACCGATGACTAATCTGTCTACCATGAGCGCTTATCCGGCCCCATCGCTAGGTATCCCAGACGCTTGCACTCTTAATATCCTCCTCCCCACCATGCCGCCCGCCGCTCCCAGCTGCAGCTATCCAGAGCAGCCTCGACTGCCTCCACAGGGTCACCTGTCTGTCTACAGGGACCAGGAGGACATGGTCACCTGGGGTGACCCATCCCACCAAAGCTCAGCTCATCCCTCACCATGGCCGCGGCCGCTGTGACAGATTAAGGAGGAGGAGGTCGCACAACGCAAGCAGTAGGTGCGTTCTTTGGGGGTTCCCGGGGCTACCCCTGGTGCCTGCTGCTCACACGTAGCGTTAGCAACGGAGAGCCCGAGCAGCAAGGAAGGGAGCGTGCAGCTAAATAAAACCTCCTCCTCCCACGCAACACATTGAGCACTTCGCACGTTGGGGTTCGGGCCGCAGCCAAATTAGCAACGCGCCTCCCGCGCCTCCAAATAAAGCCCAAATTTGCTTGTAAATGTATTTTTTTCTGTCCTATAAAAGATTCAGAGAGAGGGCTGTAATAGCAAATTCCCACACGTGCAGCACAACCCAGCAGATAACGCGCTGCCCAATTACGCTGGGGAGCTGGATAAACATTTAAGAGCAAACAACGGGATTTGTGCTGGGTTTAAATATTAATGGCAGGATTTGTCCACTTCCCCTTGCCAACGTTCACACCGTGGGGGCTTCGGCAGCGGCATGCCGTGACGCAGCTGATGAGTGATTCCATGTCTCAGCTCCAAAGGAGATGGGAACGGCATGTAAAACAGCCCGGCGCCTGCATAACACATTTCTCATATAGCAGCATTCGTGCTCCAAAGAGCCCTGTTTCAGATGTGCTGGATCTTGGTCCTGCCGGATTCAGATTTAAGGAAACACCATTGCACATCTTGAGTGGAAAGAGTGTTTCACCAGGCCGTTTACACTGGCTGTAGAAACAGAGATAAAAATGCAATCCATCACACCCCAAGCTGGGCTCCCCCCTCACCGGGAGCTCAGGGGTTTAACTGTTTGACAGCCAAGTGAGACTTGGCAAATACAACGACCAAGGAAAAAGGACTGGAAAAATCTACAAATTAGAAAACAGAGTGAAGTCAGGCATGGAAAATTCAACTCCTTGCTCAGAAATTAGCTGCCCAACATGAAGAAGACAAAAGTGGCTCCTGGACTGGGAAGCTGCAGGTTTCCAGGGCTGAGGAGGCAGTAGGACCTTGTGGGACATGCCAAAGCATTGTCACATTCCAAACCCAAGCTCCTGAACCCAAGAAGGGGAGATATGTCAGCTGAGTAGTGTGGAAAGCACTCCCAGAACATCTGACTTGAAGCAGGATTGGTGATACAAAGAAAAAGGCATGATTATAATTTTTAACCAGCACCTGGAGCTGATGATGCTAAAAGCCACCCAGTGATAAGGCTGGCTGCTCCAGCATCTCCTTTATGGTCATTTCACCCGACCGTGCCCAGCACCCATCAGTGGTTTGGGGCCTGGCCGTGCCAGCCCCGGGGTCAGTGGTGCCTGGAGCAGGGCTGGCCGTCGTGGTGGCCATTCACAAGGGCCATCTCATGACTGCACATGGTGGTGTTCTGAATGCCTCCCGGCTCCTCTCCGGCGTCCAGAGAGAAAACAGATGTGAAGGATCAGCTCAGGGCGGGGGGTGGGGAGGACATGGACAAATAAGCAAACGGCAGAAAACCTTGAAGAGAAAATAACCAGGCACCAGAAAGGAAATGAACTCTAACAAGGGATTAAAAATAGCAGCAAAGCAAGGAATCGAGCTCTGCCAAGACTCCCGGTTCGTTTTCAAGTGGAGGCAAGTCAGAGGGAGCTGCCAGGGCAGCCTGAAGATTCACATACACCTGACAGCACCAGGGCAAAGGAATCCAGACTGGCTCTCAGCATGGTGGACAGGAGCAATGTGGTCCAGCTGGTACCATTACCTGGTACAGCCAACTTTGGAAGCTGCTTGTCAAGAACCACTCGTGCTCTGGAGTCGTTTGGCAACCGCAGTCGCCCTGCAAGACAAGGGGAAGAGCTGCCTTTCTCTCCAGCACTCAGGTGTGTTTTTTCCCTTAAATTCACCACAGCTCAGCAAACAGGAACATGAATGCCCTGGAGATCTGACCTTCTCCTCCTCCCCTGTAGGAAGGCAGAATTTCAAATAGATTTACTGGTGCTGCCCTCCAGACGCTGTCTCGAGATGACCTGAAAGTCAAAGAATGCCCGAGGACTCCTCAAACATCAGCCTTGGCTCGGTGTGACAGGACAGGAAGGGACTTCCTGCACACTGACCTGGCAGCCAACTTGCTGTGCACAAGAACAAGGTGGGACAATATTAGCCCAGGAGTTGAAGGAAAGCTTAAGGTGGTCAAGAATGCATGTAGGACAAAAGGGAATGGATGAGGCAGCAAGCTTCTTATGGATCTTGCATAAGGAGATCTGCTTTTCCCATGCCAAGCCTCAGGCACCATTCCCTTCACAGTTTTCCAGAAGTCCTCTCCCTCAAGGAAGCTCCCAAGACCCTGCAGGACCACAGAGGCCCCTTGGTGATTCACATGGCTTGTCCTCAGAGGGAGTTGCCACTGCACCTTCCAACAGCAGAGGTTTTGTGACTTTTCTCACTTCTGGTTGAGAAGAGCACCCCAAGCGCTTTGACGGCACCAGCTGAGCACCACAGATTCAGTGTCATCCACTGGCGTTTCTGTGGGCCACAGACCACCCCAGCCACAACTCCTGGACTGAGGGCAGCAGCACCCTCTGGCATGTCCACATGCTGCTCAAGCTGGGTGAGTTACAGAGCTGCAAACATGGGGTCTGCCAAAATCTACTGCTCCTTACACAAGGAGAGGGAAGAATTCATCAGTGATGCATGAAAGGTACCTCTAAGCCCCAGATCTGGGCCCACAGGCACTGTGCCATCTTTAAGCTCTCAGAAGAGCGGACAGAACAGGGTGCCAAGGTGGCCACCACAGATGTTCCTCACTCCCTTGAAATCTCAGCTGTTGGATCCAAGCTTTCCAGCTGCAGCTTCTGGCTGCCCCCAGCATTCTACCCACCAGGAGAGACCAAGCAGCCACGAGTCACTTTTGCTGGCACCGTGACATCCTTGCAGCCTTCCTCTGTGCCAGGCAGCCACACTGCTGGCTTTGTCCCCGTGGGGAGGAGCATTGAAACCTACCCCGGTCTCCTCCCTCCAGCTGCCACTCCAGACGCCAAGCGTGGAGGTGCCAGACACGGGAGATGCTCTCGCTGGCACACGCTGCCCTTCGCAGCCAAGGCGCAGGAGCAGAAACGTGACCCACTTCAGCAGGCAGAGGTCAAGTGGAGAGCAGAGCGGCAGGCACACCTAGGCTCTGCTTGGACTGAATCCTTCGGGAACACGCAAGCGCCTTGGCTGCGCTCCAGGACTCCATCATTACTGGATAGTTTGCATTTCCTTCTAGGAAGACAGCCGGGAAGATCGGCACGCGGTGCACAGCCCGCGGCTACAGACTCCTGCAAGGAACAAAGCTCCAGTGCCCGGAGCTGAGCGCGCCAGACAATGGCCAGTAATTTTCTCTGCCATTCAGGCTCTGCAGGAGGAGAAGGAGCATCCATGAAAGCCTTATTTTACAAAACCAGACAGCCCCCTTGCACAAGGGGCATTCCCCAGGCAGCCTGGTGCAAAAACAGCTCCTCAATCCTACACGCTCACCATACAAACAAGGAAAAGAGGAATCTTTCGGGTGACCAGAGGCAGGTGAGGAACACCTGATGCTGATATGAACCTCAATAGACCTATCCTCAAAAGAAGGAGGGGCAGGGAAAAAAGATGGATTTCCAGAAAGAACATTCTTGCTCCAGGGTGCAGTAACTTCAGGTGTCCAACGCACAAAGTGGGTACTGTTTGGGTTGCAGAGACTGGCCTGCCAAAAGACACCTTGGCTCCAACCCCAAGACTGGGGTGTGACCCCAAGGGTCTGAAATGCACATGGTCAAGAAATGCACATAAAGCTCTACACAGAGAACAGCTTGAAGAATTACAAATCCCAGGATCAGTGACCCACTAAAAATACATGATCCATAGCTGGGAAGGGCAAGATGGAGGACAAATTTGGATCCACTTCACCTGGAGAGCCCAGAATTCCTCTCCCACAAACAGAGCCCCATGGCTGCAGCCCTTCCTCACCCTGGGGTCAAGCAGATCTGCAGTGTAGTTGGTTGCACTGTGGCTGTGCTCCTGGCAGGACCAAGAGGGCAAACCTTGCAACACTGTCTGGGATCAAGAATCAAAGCCCTGGAGAGCATCACTATGAACTCGAATGTGAAGGGTTTGGAGCCTTCCTTTTCACAGGATGCAACATTTATGAGTTATAGATCACCTTAAGATCAAGTCATCATATGAAGGCTGTTCTGCATCCTCCCCCAGAGTGAGATAAGGCTGCTCTTCTGCTTGCAGTGGTGTTACTCACTTGTGACCAGCTGGACAGCCACAGGAGTGTCAGATAGGTGCCACCCTCTGTGGGGTGACCATGTCTCTGTTGGTTTAAAATCACACACTGGAGTGCGTAAATTTGCACCAAGTTTGAAGGGAGTGAAAATTTTTGCTTTGTTTTTTTTTTTTTTTTAACCACTTGTAAAAACAAGAAGCAGATACTGAACTGGAGCCAACATCTGTATCTTTGTAAGACTCTCAACCACCAGCCTTTTGCTGACTCTAGAACAATAAATATTCAGAGCCTTAAAAGCTTTACTTCAGTCTGCTTAGGAGAAAGCAGCCTCAAACAATGGCCAAGAAGGGATCTTGCCCAGCCTCAGCTTCAGTAGATCAGTTCAGAGAGGGAATGGCCCTCACCACATCCTTGCAGCACCATAGCTCCTCATTCTTTTACAATGCCAAAAATTGAAGCCCCCTCCCCCTGCAAAAACCAGTTACTTAGAGCACAACCACCCATGTGGCAGATCTGGCCCAGCAGAGGAGACAAAGGCCTCTCCCAAGGCAGGAACTACCAGATAGAGAGAGATGAACACATCTAAGATCAGAGCCGCCATCACCCCCATGGTGACAGTGAACCTCTGGCCTTACTTTCCTACATGTGGATTCAACTAGTTCAGATGGTATTTTAGGCTGCATATGGGGCTTTTCATCTTCAGAACACTTAACAGGCACGTGTTAATCCCTGCAACGCCCTTCCGTGGCAGATAAGTGTTTATTATCTCTGCTCTACAGCTGGTGGGACTGGCACAGCGGGGAGCTGCTCATTGTTGCAGACCCTGGGCAACCTCAGCTCCTGGGCTCCTTGAAAATACACCGTGGGAGATGCCCAAGAGCCTGGGCCACATCCTGGGCCAGTGGAGCAGGGCTGGGCTGGGCACTGTCCCCCAGATCTCCAGGGGAGGAAGTCAAAAGCATTTTCCAAACACAATGCCCCAGGACACATCTCCATTGCCTTTGTGCAGTGGGTAAGAACAGCAGTGCTCATTTATGATGGGCAAATTAACGCCCATGGAGATTAAAGCTTTATCTCCCACCAGCTCAGCCACATCTGACTCAGTGCAGGGCTCAGGCTGACACCGTGTCCCCACGTGCTGGAGGAGCCACATCGCCACTGCTCCACAGGGTCCCAGCCCCATGTCCTTGGCTTCTCCATTCTACTCTGAGCTGTGCCTTGTGCACCACCAGCCCGTCAGTTCTGCCTCTTCCTGCCTGTTGAAGCCCATGTTTGACAGACAAACACATAAAGGAGAGGAGAAGGCAGGCTGGGGACACCCCAGCCATGTGGTCCCAACACCCACGCATTAACATCAGTGTGACACTGCCAGCTCTTTCTGTGCAGCAAAAGACAACTGTAAAATGAAGGACACCACTGTGGGCACCAAAACCACCACCCCAGCCCCAAACACAGAGTCATGGTCCCACTGCGCCTCCTGCTCCACAGGGTCCCAGCCCCATGTCCTTGGCTTCTCCATTCTACTCTGAGCTGTGCCTTGTGCACCACCAGCCCGTCAGTTCTGCCTCTTCCTGCCTGTTGAAGCCCATGTTTGACAGACAAACACATAAAGGAGAGGAGAAGGCAGGCTGGGGACACCCCAGCCATGTGGTCCCAACACCCACGCATTAACATCAGTGTGACACTGCCAGCTCTTTCTGTGCAGCAAAAGACAACTGTAAAATGAAGGACACCACTGTGGGCACCAAAACCACCACCCCAGCCCCAAACACAGAGTCATGGTCACCCAGTGAGGAGGGAGGAATTACCATGCACTTGGTTGATCTCAGAGTTGGATGACAGGATCTCATCAGCCAACTTTTGGGCGGTGGGCAGCACCTCGGTGTGGTGTGCTGTGATCAAATACTGAACAAACTTCTGGAGCTGGTCCCTGTTCATCTGGAAAAGGGTCTCTGAGATGGGAAGACGGAGTTTGACCTGGTCTGGCTTGCGGATCCTGTACAGTGAAAGCGCCACGACGTGAGCGCAGTAAAAAATGTCCTTGTTCCCACAGCCGCACGTCACTGAGGTGATTTTGCAGCGGTCGAAGCTGATGGCCACCTTGTAGGTCATCTCTGGTTCTGTCGCAGTCGCTGGCTCCGTTACTGTTCCACTCAGGTGGAACCCTGGAGAGGGAAAGAAGAAGAGGGAAAGGTCAGGTTAGCTTCCCTCTGACCACAACCACCCATGCCAGCTCTGGCAGGAAGGAAAGCCAAGACTGCTTGTGTGTCTCTCATACACCAAGGAGTGCAGCACCCAGCACAGCCCATCCCCGTGGCTTACACCCAGCAACACCCAGCCCGTGTATACAAACACACTTCTGCACCAACACACACACAGGCAGACTCATCGGCGAGTTTATTTAACAGCCAAACCCTCAGGGGAAGAGCGAAGCTGCTCGGTTCCCATTTGTTTAAGTGTCTCAGACTGTTTCTCTCCTGGGAGTCATTTCCATCCACGCCTCCTTCTCACTGAATTTGCAACTCACATGAGTGAGGGCTGGTAGAAAAAGACCACGTTTGCTTTTCTTTGATGAGGCAGACAAAAAAAATCCACAAACTAAATGCAAAGCAATTCCAACTTTGGTCTCTCAACCAGGTAGAGTGCTCCAGGGCACGGTCACAGCTCTGAGCTCTTCCACACAGTGTAAACAAAGAGCAGGGACAGGAGCTATCCACAGTCCAAACCACAGCTGGGGGAAAACCATTCCCTGAGTTCCACAAATCGTTCACACCAATGTTACAGTGCTCCTGACAGTTCCCACCATGCAGAAAGGGGGTGCAGTACCTTACCGCATAAAGTGTGAGGAAACCCCCCCAGGAAGTAGCTAACACAGGTGAGGAACATGAAATGGGCTCAGAAAGTCCCATGGGTCAAAAGAAACGTGGATGTACCAAGCAAGCGAGGGACTAAATCAGTGAGATAAGACTGACTGACGGATGTCTATCAACCTCACTTTGAAGGGAGCCTCAGGGAGTCCTTCTCACCATCCAGCTGCTGAGTGGGTTCAACACCAACACCCTGCACTTGCTCAGCCACCTGGAAAAGGGATATCTTTGTTTCTCACAATCATCTGCCTTGTTCCTCCAAGAGACTGAGGCTGCACCAGGAGGTTAATTAACACGGCCAGGGTAATCCGGTGTCCCCCTGTCAGAACATGGTGTGGGACCTGGCACCTCACACTGCCCATCCCAGCCATCCTCCCTGAGGAGGATGCTCACTTTTCTCCGTGCCACTGCAACCTTATTAAGCCTGTGTATGTACAGGTCCCTGCAGAGCCTGCCATCCCCACGGAGAAGGCAGCAGACAGCTGAGAGCCCTACAATTAGCGACAGAAAAGGAGAAGGGGTGGGGGGGTGAAGATTAAAATACATTAACTGCATCAAACCCTTGTGCGTTTGCCAGCTCTTACAAAGGCTTTCGGAGACAAATTCTACCAGAGGTTTTTAATAAATGGCATCAAAACCAGCTATTCACTGCCAGTCTCTTTAAAGCCACGCCAAAAACCACATTCAAATCTGATTAAGCGAAGGAGGTCTGCTTTTACTTTAGCGCCGGGGCGGGGGAAAAGCAGACCTGTTCTGCTGCCATCACCCAAAAGCCACCCCATGTGGCCAGCAGAGCAGGAGGGGAGGGATGGACACTTCCCTTCCCTCCCTGCTCGCGGGCTGCCGGGAGCAGGAGCAGCGCGGCTCTGGAGGTGCTGGGCTCGGCGCCGCGGGAGCAGCGCGGCCAGGGGCTGACGAGCCTCCCCCTCCACACAAGCCCGTCCCCTGGCAGCCAAACTATATAAATCCAGAGGATAAACTCCAAAGTGTTTATGTTTTACCACTTCTCTGGTTTGCAATGCTTGGCAGGCGGCTCCGACTCACTGCCAGTTTCTCCCTAGTTTACTTTTTGAACAAGTTAAAGGGACTGGAAACCGCGTTCCTGAGCAAGTCTGTATGTATATCCTCATACGTATGCCTGCACACACATATATAAAACACTCTAGGACAAATTACTGGCCATAAACACTGCCTTGAAATGCTTACTTTAACAGGACTGTGGGCCAGACCCCACTTGGGGCTAACTGGTGTAAGGCTGGTGGAACTCATTTAACCAAATTATCTGTTTCAGACAGGTAAAAGTCTGAAAATATATCAACTGTGGTCTGATCCAGCCTCTCAAGACAGAGTATTTGTTCAGATATTTCTCAGTATATTCTCAGGCATCCCAAAAGCTGTGCTCTCCCATCTGCTCCAAGAGCTGGTCTTCACAACTCAGATCTGGTCTGCACACCGAACAGGACCATTCATTATGTCAACAACAGCCACGTTCATCTGGCACTTGAGCCCCAAGTCAAGTGTTGGTTTAGATTTTAGCTGTGGTGACAGCAGGTCTGTAGGATAAACTAGGAACATCTACAAAACATTTATCAAAAGTTGAGTCAGAAATTAAACATGGGGGAGTGGAAGAGAGATGAGCTGGCAGGAACAAAGGCATTATTTCTGAATATTTACATTAATGTGAGGTCAGACTGCAGCTACCACATTGCAGCCAAGTCTGCACCCCAGCACCAATGGCTCCTGAGCACACAAGCTCAGCAGTGATGTGTATCACAGTCCCAGGGAAGAGTGGTGCCTAAAAGGTAGGTTTTGGTGTGGTTACTTCATCGTCCATCGAAGCACACACTCCTGCTCCACATAGAACACTGGTGCTATCACCAAAAAGCTACAGGTAACCCTGGAAAAGCACAGCTGTCACTGTACCCTCCTCTCTGTTCATCTTGCATCCTAGAAGAAAGAGGCATCCTGGGAGCTGTGATACCAGCACTTCAGAAGAGAGAAATACAGCCCTGATCACTGACATAGGGTCTGGATAGCACTGACAGCAAAGACATACTCTCCTCTGTGTCCTCCCTGTACATTCAATTTAAGACATTCCTACAGCCCAGTGCTTATCTAGGACTTCATCTTCTGTTCTTAACATAAGCTAACTTGGTGTTTGATTTGCTGCCAGCAAAGTGACAGTGCCAGGGATTGAAAACCATGGAAAAGAAATAATTAAATACCATCTTTGTAACTACAGACTCATTATGCCCCTCCAGAGTCTAGTTTTGTCCCAAGAACATCACCTTTTCCCTGCCCCAGAACACCCTCTCCTACTTCTACCACAGAAGCTTCCCAGTGGATGTCTCTTTGATCGAGGTTGTAAAAGGAGCTGAGTGTTCATAACTGCCCCAGAAAAAGCACAGAAAGGTGCCATGAATGTTCACAGGCACACAGGGCGTGATGAGCTCATCTCTTTGTAATCCCCATCAAATTGGGACGAAACACCAGAGCAAGAACCTTCCTTGTTTTACTGCCACAGGACATTGCACCTCTGATTTAAATTAAAGCAGATCCTAGAATTGTTTTCCAGGAGTTTGTGAGTTCCACATTGGTGGGACTTACAAACTTGTCAGCTGGGCAGCACTCTCCTCTTTCGAGCTGATAAACCCTACAAGCTGGGAGGAGGATGGATCCACAAAAAATAAAATAAAAAAATCCTGGGCTCTCAAACAGCTACAAAGGATCAAGCCTTTAGCAGGGATCCCAGTGCAGAAGACTTTGCTATTAGGACAACAGTATTAACATTTCAACAGAAGCATCTTTAACCAAGATGGTGAATTCTTTGATTTCTAAACCTACTTGACCAAAAGGAGTTGTGCAAACTCTTCCAGTTCTGCGAGAGCAGAAAGCCTTTCAACGGGACATCTTTAACCCAGACATCCTCATGCCAACCATCAGGTGAAACCACTAGCCTGTCCTGCAGCTCCATCCTCCCATGAGGCCAGCTGCAAAGACCCCTTGCTTTGTGTCCTTCAGCAAATCACTGAAGATAAAGCAAACATTTAGGCTGGTAATATTGAAGTACCTGGAGTCTGGAGACAGGCAGATGCCCAGATGGAAATTTAAATCCCAAAAGCAAGCAAAACCTAAGCATAGCCCCTTCCCTTCTCATAACTATGGCACCAACACCTGCAAGAGAGAGGAGGACTCCTCCACACCTACCACACCAGCTGGGAACCTGAGTGCTCAGCTCTGCTCCCTCTGGCAGTTGCTGCTCACAGCCATCCCTCAGATTTCACACCGCAGCCCAGACTGAAGTCACAGTTGTCATTTGCTAAGTTGTGCCATTCGGAAAAAATGAGCTCTTCCTTCCCAGGCGTGGCAGTCACCTGCCCTTCCCGGAGTGCTGGCACAGTCCTGCAGGGGTGGAAAGCACCACAGAGCTGCAGCCACCTGCAGGACCTAACCCTGAGGATGCTGCACTGGCACTGCTGTGTGAGAGGATGGTGGCCAGTAACACACAGGTAACGTGGGGAACATTTCTTCATTGCACTGTGGTTCTTCTGTCTCCTCCACAGGCTTTTCTCTGTCTTTGTGGTAACCTTGAAGGGGCAAGGAATGGCTCAGTAGAGGGAAATGTGCACCACATCCATGCCCTGAGCACGGACCACTGGTGGGATGTAGCTAGACCATGTACATAAAGAACTCACAACCACACCTAGCTGTCAAAACCTCAAGTAACCTCCTAGTACCTGAGGGTGATATTTTGGGCAGCCTCTGTTAGGAGCCACGTGATGGAAAGTCCATCCACACAGCTTCCTGAAGGCACCAGCCACATCCCCTTGTATCATAGCCAGAGAGGGGTGGCTGTGGCAGACAGCAGCCTGGCTGCTCACTGCTCTTGTACTCCGTGCTCAGCTTCCAGGATTCTCCACCTCTAGCCAGACTAACCCCACTCCAAATCTGTGTTTGGGGAGCTCTGTCTTCAGGCAGGCAGGAGCTCTGTGAAACCAAACGGGAAGGAATAGACGGATATTTATGGGGCTCAGCAGATGTAGACGAGGTAAACTGAAATTCTCGGTGCGAGTTGTATACAGTAGGTTAATGTGACCCAAATATGTTTTTTTAAAATTTCCAAACCACAGCGGAAAGTTATTTTAAACTAAAGTGATTCCAAGCTCTTTAGTGATTAAACGGACTGCAGCTCCAGCTTCTAGTGGAAAAACCATTTGTTTTTCCAGTGTGTGAAAGCCATAACTAGCAATGAATAATAATTGCCGCACCCGAGTGTTATTTATAAGCCATTCTCAGTCACATTTCCATGCCTCGAAACAGCAGCTTTCTAAACATGAACTTAAAATCGGTCAATATTTGTAATGTAGACAACACCCACGGGAGGAAGGTGTCGGTGTACTCGGGCGGTGGGAAGCGGAGGTTAGTAAAATCTCCCAAAGCTTTCCAGCTTCTAGATCAATTCCTGCAGCCGGCTGATGCTGACAATTGCTCAGTCCCTGACCTTGCAGTTGGAAAGGAGATGGGCTCATGAACTCATTTGCACATGACAATGCTCCAGCAAAGTGAATCATCTGCCTCCGATAGTAACGAGAGTACGGCGTGCCCCAGCCCTCCCGGGCTCCATTCAACCAGCACAGGGCTGGCCTTTTGTGCTGCCAGTGCAAGAAAGACTCTGCTGAAGATGTGTGCAATTAAACCCACTTTTCTTGTTGCTCTTTTGATTCAGCGGCTCAATGAGAGGCACCCTAGGCAGGTGTTGTCACACACAGATAAAATGTGCCTTTTCAGAGCACTGGCAGACAGAAAGAAAGAGGGTAAGGCTGAATCAATTGCCATTTCTCCCTTGCAAAATAGGGAATCTGGGCTTCCAGCGAGTCAATGAGCAGAGCTGCTATGAGTTTCCATCCTCCCTCCTCTCCAAAGCTATTCTGTTTTGTGACCGCAGGCAAAGGTGCTGCTGTTGAGACAGACTTTGGCAGGGATGAAGGAGGCAGGCGATGGCTGACCAGGAGGAAGCCACCCCAGCAGAACACAGCCACGCTTCTGCTGCTAAAAGATTTCCCCCTGCAGCATTCCTCCCTGTCCGTACCATACTCCGTGTCCTTGCCCAGTCATTATCATCCTGGAAAAGCACCTCCACTTTCACAGAGCTAACAAAGACCATTAATATCACCCCAGGAAGGAGCCATGCCCGCAGCTGAGCTGCCGCAGGAGCAGCCGAAACAAAGGGATATGGATGAGTTGGAGAGTATGCACCCTGTCTGCAAGGGTCCCCACACATACCTATGGCCTCAGGCACCAACTACCACAGGTTTGGGAGAAATACTCTTCTATCACCTCTCCAGGTAGGCCAGGGAAGAAGCAAGAGCTGCAGCTGTAAACAGAGGAGATGGAATGGGGCTGTTTGTGCTGGAGGGAGCCGTAAGCTCCTCTGAGCAGCTGAGTAAGCTGGAGGGACGCTCTCTCTGCCATCTGCTCTGATCCCACAACACCTCCTGCAAATGAAGAGTCAATCCGCTGGTTTCTATCCCTGTTAACCTCTAATCAGCCAAGAGGACCGGCCTCTGCCTTGCTCTTTATCCGAGCCAGCTAATGCGTGAAGCACACCGCGCTTCCCATCTGCTCCAGCATTACTAGAGTTAAAGGACAAAGCCGTTTCCCTGTCCCGAGCATTCACTTACACAGATGCCCTTGTATTAACTCAATTTCTCAGTGATTTCCATTATTACCCTTACGAGATTTCTGGTGTTTGTTTATCTAGGAGCCTGAAATGGAGGTTTTTCCCCTCCCCCTACCCAGCTCAGGGGCTTGGCTGGCCCAAGGCCATGCTCCAGACAACCAGTCCTAATCTGTGATTTTACCCAAAAGCATTACAAAATGTTCTCCATTTTCTCCCCAGCCTGGAGTGCTCTTTGTTGCCCATACAATTCTTAAGAACCAAGTTTTTTGGGTCTTTGTTGCCAGCCCCAAAGCCAAGACCATCCTCCCCAGCATCACCTTCCACAATCTTCCAACACCTGCCCACAAATGGGTTTTTAATCTATCCAGATGTACAACCCTCGTTCTGAAGACATACGGTTTGGGCAAAAAAGAAAAAATACGACCAGTTTTAAAGCTTGGACTGATTTCCTCTGCTAAGGTGTAGCCTTGCAAGCCGAATTCCTCTGCTAGCAGGTCAGATCCAACCAATCTAAAGGATGGTTCTGAAGTAAGAGAAAGGGCTTGAAGAGAGGATGACTTCACTGCATCTTGGTTGACATGTGCTGTCCACGCAATAACTAGTGGCAAAATGCTGTCAAGCCTCTGCTCTTTACTGCTACAGCTTAACTTAGAGGCATCTTGAATGCAAAGACTTTTCTTACAAAAATCAGAAATGTGAGAAAGGTGAAGATGTGCAGTACATTTTAAAGCAGAAGAAGTGAATGCAGCATCCCTATGGTTAAGGGAGAAAAAGCAACACATTTCTGTGACCATCCCCAAAGCATCCAGCCCTCTCCTTTTCTCCCTGTGCTTACAAGTGCCTATATCCAAACAAAGAGCAACATGGTTCCTTGTTGCAGCTCAGGTGTTTGCCCAGCAGATGCAGGGTTATCTTCAAGCATGAAAGAAAATATCCACAGGGAGGAAATTCACTTTTGCCGCAGCTTCCGGGCTCATGCGTGCCATCAGTTGGAACTGCCACAAAGCAAACGCAGCCCCGTGCTGTCACCACCTCGGGAGCCTCAAGGAAATTGATGGGAGATGCCAAAACTCACACACGAGACTCA
Source organism: Pyrgilauda ruficollis (assembly GCF_017590135.1). Classification (NCBI taxonomy): domain Eukaryota; kingdom Metazoa; phylum Chordata; class Aves; order Passeriformes; family Passeridae; genus Pyrgilauda; species Pyrgilauda ruficollis. The sequence continues at coordinate 10,110,838 of NW_024527710.1, forward strand.
GATGGGGTCATCTCCTGACTTCAATGAAGCCACCCAGATTTCCAACAGCTGAGATGCTGGCTTCTAACACATAAAAGGGTTCTAATTAGGAACTGCCTCTTATCCCTTCATGCAAGCGTCACCGTGATGGGATCACTGAACTTCACCGAAGTCAAAAGCAAACGGAGCAGTGCTCTTCCCTTCATCGCCTTTTTAATGTGGCGATTCACAGAGCTCTTAGCGCCACAAAAACATAATCCCAACCTTAAAGCAAAGTGCTTCCTATGCCAGAGCCCTTAACCCGTTGCTCCTGGCTTAAAGGCTCCCTCCTGAGTGGCCTCTGCCTGTGGAAGAAGTTGACCCAGAGCCATGGACATCCTTTTCTCTCGAGGTATCTGCTCACCTTGCTGACCTGCTTTTCCTAGACACAACCTCCCTCCTGAATTGGCCGCTTTTCCAGGACTTAGCCTGAGGCTGGGGAGAAGCTTTGCATTTTGTCTCCAAACATGCAAAGATAAACTGCATTCAATGCATATTTTACCATTTAAAGCTGCCTCAGGAATGGGCCATCTTCAAATCAAAACACAAATTCAATTTACCAATATCGAAAAACAAAAGCAAAACCAAGCCTGAGAACCTTCTGACTTGTTTTTTCCCCACATTTTGGTTTTGCATAGGGCAGAACTAGCTTAACAAGGACCAGAATCAAACCAGGGCATCACACAGCAATGGAGGGAAGCAGGACACCACCCTGAAACTCCCTGAGACACCAGACCCTAAAATAGCAGCTCTACAATTTATAGGGAAGTTATTAGTTATGATTTTCCTGGCCCTCAGACGCCTTCCGAGGGAATGAGGCAGCCTAGATTCAATACGAAAATCTGCTCCAAATTCTTCCCCAAAAAGACACTTTTTCCACTAAGAATAGCTCTTTCATTTTTAAGAGAGCATAAAGTCTGACTTTCTAAGTCACTGGCAGTGTTGTTAAATGAGCACTGTATTTACAAAGCATTTCAACAGCATTTCTGGTAATGGTCTCAGTAACAAATTTGTTGAAAAGGTCAATTAACTTCCTTCCGAGAACCTCACTTCTAAGCACAGAAAATGGCTTTGCATTAAAACTGCCTCCCCAAAGTGGAAAAAACTCTAAGGTGACACCATTTTGCCATTTCCACTCTCAACTCCCCATTCAGGAGCTGAGCACAGACCCCAGGAGAAGGCACCAGGATGACTTCCCTCTCCTGCTGACTTTTACAGCCCTTATTTAGAATAAACCCATCTTTTTTTTTTTTTGTTTTTACATTTATATGTATATGATTTCACTAAGGAGACCAAAGACACACACTTTATACTGCAGAAATATTATTATACTTAAACAGCTTAGCTCACTTCAGCAACTTCACAAAAACTTAGCCATTTCCTCCCCTCTCCGGCCCCCAAACCAATAAAGCTTAAATTCTGGAGCTTATTTGGGCTGCTCCATATAGGGAAATTATCTGCTCATTGCAGAATAAATTATTCAGCAATTGCTATTCCAGATCAGCCTCCTCTGTTGACATTTTATTCCAGAATAATTTCTGGAAACTCTGTGAGTAGATTTCTGAAGAAAGGGACCTCAATTCCAGGACAGGGAGTTATCCAAATACCTGCTGGCACACCAGTGGCTGGTCACCATCCCATGGTGAGAGCCTTGACCAGAGCCATCCTAGAAGAGGAAATGAGAGATGGTATCAAGTTTGGGAACACTGACTGCTGTATTTCAACATCCAGCCAAAAGTGAGGAGAAGGAAAGGCGCAGACCTTGATTTCATGTGAATTTTTTTTCAGCTTTCTTTCAATCTGTAAATTGCAAAGCAAGAGGAAACATCCAGGAAGAGGCTGGAGGACCTTGCATCACAAGGTGTAACATCAGGAGGGTGGCACAGCTTTTATCCATCATGCAAGTAAAGCGTTGAGGGTATTTGAGAAGCACCAACTCGGACAGTGGAGAGCCCTGGCAGAGCATCTACATGTGCTGTGGCAGTTTCCAAGCCCAACTCAACCTGCTGGTGGATGTTTTGTGCCTCTTCCACATGGACCAGGGTTTTTTAGGGTATCCTCCAGTCCCACCAAGCTATGTATTACATCCAACACTACTCAGAGTAAGCTGCATGGAGCCCAGAGGCCATGCCTGAGCAGCCAAACCCACTGCCATCGCCACAATCCCCACAAACAGCTCCCTGGTACAAACACCACCACGCACGAAGCTCAACACACTTCAGAGGGCAACAGCAAAGCAGTGTGTTCATGCACTGTAAGGAAAATCAAAGAGGGATAAGACCAACCCAAGCGAGGCAACCACATAAAAGCCCTCAGCTGCCAGCATGTCCTCTCTGGTGAGACCCCACAGCGAAGTTCTGGGTCATGGCTGATGAGCAGCCAAATTTCCCCATTCTGCAGGACCAAAACCCTCTGCAGAACAGTCAACACGCTTTAAATAACACTTTAAAAACCCTTTTGATCACATTAGTCTTCACATGACCTTTCTGAGAAGTCAGGAAGGCAGCAGGAGGTCTGCAGAGCAGAGACTTCCCCAGCAGCCCTCCTCTCTTGAAAGGAATGTGGTTGGGAGACAGATGCCTGACAAAGATGCTCTGCTCTCCTGCATCAGCAGTTTTCACCATCTTCAGCACGCAGGCATTTCAGGAAAAGCAGATTCCCGTGCAGTGATTTTAAGCCCCTCAGCACTACCCTTTCTCCTTCTGGACACACACTGTCCCCAGCATCTTCCAGCCACACATCACCAACCTCTGCTTTAGCAAGGAGCAAGCAACTGGAAAGCTGTCCTAGAAGAGCCACCATGCACAGGAAAACACGAGCCCTCCTGCTTTTCAAGTCCAAGATGACTCCACAGCTTCACAGCCTTCAAAAACACAAAGGGCCACAAAAGCTGATACCCAGGGAAACAGGAGCCATCGCTCTTGCTGGGTCAGGAGCAGTGTAGAGGCTGCCTCTGCGGAACTCATGTTTCTCATTAAAAACTTCACAGATTTTTTTTTTCCCCCCTGGAAAAACATTGTTATTCAACCCACAGCCTAGACTGCAGGCTCCTCCGTTTGCTTTTGATGCAGTGCAAACATCTAAAATGACACCATGTAATGACAAGATCTGTCATCGGGATGGCTGGGGCTACAGTAGAAAGAAAAACAAAGGAACGATCCTTTCCTTCTCCCTAGAATTCAACACAATTAAAACAAAAGGAAACCTATATTGTGAAGTTAATGCTAAAATACAAAGGATTGAAGGGAAAAGGGAAAAGTGTGATGTGAAACATTTAGTGGTGGTTTTCTTCCATTATGTGGCATGAGGCCCTTTTGGCAGTGGATGGAGGGTCTCCAGCTCCTCTAAACATAGATCTATTTCAGTAATTAAGTTCTCTTACAAAGAGGGAAAGGGAAAGGGAGAGGGAAAGGGATGCAATATCTCAGATAACTATCTGTGGGTGAAATTCCACCTCTGCAGCCTCTTGAAGCTCCTGGTTAGCCCCCATTCTCTATGGGACAAGCCAGGCACAGCCCCCTGGTAGCAGACACAGTATGTACCAAAGGGTTATCAGCACATTCATCACAATTTGGAACAGGAAGCAACCAAAAATGCAGTCAGCATAATGGGAAAGAAATAAAGTAAAAAAGCAAAACCAGATGAGCAACTAGGAACTGACTCCTCTCTTCCCTTTGAAAAGGGAAGCCAGTAATTTAAGAGAAGGTGGTTTTACCCACAATCTCAGCAAACGGTTTTAGGAGTCGCCTAATAATCACATAACCTAAGTATTACCCAGTACTGCCACTTAAGAGATGGGAAAACATTGTGGGGAAATCTTCCCCTGACCCTTGAAAGCAGGTCCGTAGGCACACCCAGAAAAGGAGGAGCAAGTCCCGCACTGTGAGTGACATGTCCTGGCTTGGAGTGGTTTCTCTTCTGGTCAGATGGCAGAGTGCACCTGAGGAGCTGCACCCTGCTATTTTTCCTGCTCCATGCTGAGCAGAAACAGAGTCCCCCCTCCCCTGTCTGGGAAAGCAAGATAGAGGGATCTGGCAGCAAATGGAGGGCAAGGGAACAGTGGCTGGGAAGTAGTGAACAAGCTTGCAAGGAGCCCATGCTCCAATGCTGTCTCTCCAGGAAGGAAACCTCCAGCCCTGCCTTACCCCCAGACATCCTCCTAGGGCTCAGCCTGCAATATCTGCAAGGTTTCAGGTAAACTCCCGTGTTTGGGCTTTCTGGGAACGACTGACTAAATATGGTGCTTCACTGCAAAATAAATTGCTCTAATGAGAGTTGTCAGGGCTGATGATGCCCTCACTAAGATGACAGCTGCAAATGTATCTGTGCATACTGCCCTGATGCTGGATGCTGCTAACCCCACTTCCACAGCTGCTTAGCAAGTCCCACAGTTTGCCGCACCGACTGTGTGTATGCCATTAATTACCCTCACACTTAGGTTTTGCAGGTGAGGAGCAGACAGGAGATAACACACAGGTCATTTCCTCCTCCAGGAGGTGCTACCTCAACCTCTGATGGGCCCTTGAAAGTTCCTGCCAGGATGCCAACCTGTAACACAAGCCACTGAACAACCACTATCAAACCATTTGCAGTGGAAAAGCCCCAGTCTGTGGAGCCACATGAGAAGCCTGGTTATCACAGGCACTTGGAGAAGATGCAAACATGATCTTGAAACCACCAAGGCACAGAAATTAAACTCAGTTTGCTTTCCAAAGCCTGTAACATTTTAAGCAGATACAACTGCTTTTGTCATGGCTTATGGCTTCTGAGTAACTTGAGTTGTTCAGATAAGTTAACATCAGCCTGATGCACAGCCAGACTCCACCATCACCTCCACACTCCCACAGAAGGGGTATGCATGACCCTTAGGCCAAGGTCACCTCCAAACCAAACACAGCATCACCTCAGGTGGGTGTCTGAAGGAAGCACCTGTGGGTTTCTGGCATCTACAGGGAGCTGGGACCTGACTGGCACCACACACCAAATGATGATGCTCGCCTGGAGGACCAACACTAGGATTGCCCAGTGATACACAGGGAAGATGTGTCTGTCCAGTTGTGCTGGCTTTCAAATTTACCCAGAGCTAAAGGAGGTGAGACCCTCAAAGTTCCCAGAAAGACCAATTTAATTCTCCCTGAGCCCTTGCTCAGAGAACTACTTGCAAAACTTCACACCCATCTCTTGTGTGCACAGGGAATGGTCAACCTTTACGGGCTCTGACACCAATGCACTCACCTCAACATCAAACAGTCCTTCAACAAAACACACGCCAAATTGCAATGATTCCAACCCTCAGCAGCCTCTCTCTCTGAAGAGCAACTGCCATTACTTCTTAATAGATTATACTTTCTACTTGTTTCCCCCAGGAACCAGTTCCCACTCGGTACAGGATGGAAACCCCACAGACCTCTATGTTATGTTGAGGGCTCAGTCATTTTTGAGGGGAGGAAGCACCAAATTTTGGACCTAGCAGGTGAAATGCAAATAAAAATAGACATTCTAAAATAAAAGCTAAATGCATCTGAGTGATGAGTGCATATGTCTACAGGCTGCTCTCACAGATCATGACCTTGACATCTCGCAGAGGAGGTGCAATCTTTGACAATCAATTCAGCTCCTTGTTTAGAGAAACTGCTCTGTTAAACCTAGAGATGAACTCAGCTGGATGAAGAGACCAACACTTCCCAGGAGAGCTGAAAGCAGTCTCACTCCATTCAGTCAACAAGCAGGTGATGCTCGTGGGTGGAACTGGAAGAACAAAACTCTTCAGTACAGTTTCCTACGTCATCTACAGTGAGAAGAAATGGTTGGAAGGATGATGAGGAGCAGAGTTCCCTTCATGCTCACAATGTACATTTGCAAAGGCAAAACATCATCTGTGGATTTTCCACCCATGCAACAGCCGCTCCAACAGCCTTGCTTTCAATCATCCCCCCTTGTTTCTCCAGTCACAAGGGAAGAATCAAAAATGGCTGTTTCCAGCCCAGTACAAGTTATCAACTGCATCACTACACCAGCACAAAGGAAATTAAGTTCACAGTATATCCAGCATTTGTGCAGACAGGAGTACATGGGACATAAAAGGGAAAGAAAACTCACAGCAGGTAATCAGGACACCTAAAATACAAGTGGCAGGTCTGCAGTCATGGTTGCCTTCAGTCCTGGGGGTTTGCTAAAAACCAACTTGATTTTTAAGTGATCAATGCAGAGCAACAGCACTGAGGATGCCCCTGGGGCAGTCGCAATCTAGGGTGCCATGAAGCCCTTATTCCTCAGCCTCCCCCTTAATGAAGGTGTGAAACCTCATATCAGCTTCCTATCATCTCCAACCACACTACTGTAAGAACCACAGCTTTGAGAGCTCTGTGCCACCAAGAGACATTGCTGGATTCAGGCAATGGGTATGAAGTGCGCTGGGGTGAGACACCTCCAGACCTGCAAGTCTGAGTGAACTAAACTAAAAAGAAATGAAAACCAAATTCCCTGTGACCACTGCAGACTCTGTGAAGTTCAGCCAATCCCAGCTGTTGTTCTCTTCTCTGCTGGACCACAGCAGTCATGGGACTGTCCTGGTCACACCTTTGCAATCCTCAAGCCAAATGCTTGGGAAATGCTATTCCAGTTCAACACCTCTGGGAGATGTGATGACTGAAGGGTCACCGGTTGACATCTCCAAGCTGTCCTGCAGCAAGCAGACAGAGGAAACAGCGTGGTGAAGGCTGGCACAAGTAACAAAGCCAGCATGGAGCAGTCCAGCCTCCTGCTACTCCACCTCTCACTGTTCACCCAGCTCCTCCACACCCAGGGTGGGCTACAGATATCACCCAGTATCCAAGGCAGATGCTGGATCCAGCTACCACCACTGAAGACACCAATTAAACTCACCTTGAAATTTTTGGCTTCCTGTATCTGTGTCAACTGGATAGTTAAGCTGACACCTTTGCACATTCTCTTTGTCTGGAGCCAACAGATCAATCTGCCTCAAATACAGGAGATCTCTTTTTAACACTCCAAAGCTAATGAAAAAAATCCCCTCTGGTGAAAGAAAAACACTGGATCAGAGAAGTTTTATTAGCCCTTAACCATGTAAAGTTGGAAGTTTGTCCCCTGTTTAATTCTAATACTCCAACTCTGTTAAACATTAACTGTATAAATAATCAAATACTTCACATGACAGAGTCATACTTCCAATATGGGGCAAATAACCCAGAGGGTAATGAAGGGTGTAGTCTTCTGGTTTGAAGGATTTCCAGCACTCTCCAAAAAGCAGAACAAAGACAGTCCCTTCCCCCTCCTCTGCCTTCAAAGCAAAAGCTTTGATTCACTTGGGGAGACCACATCAAGCCAGAGCAGAGGCATGCAAGTGATGTATCTCATCATTCCCCTCTGCTCCAGAGACACACGTGAAACCACCAGCCACTGTGCGGTCTCAGCCTCCTCAAACAACCTGCATCCACTCCTAGAACACCCAGCTCGCCCTGGTCCTGCTGGCTGGCAAGTCCTGAGAATCCTTCTCACCCTTGCTCTGCACCACCTGGGGAGGTGATGTGGCCCCAACCACCCAGCCCACATCAGTCCCAGACTCAGATCCTTCCACCAAACCCCAACGTTGCTTCTTCAAGAAGTGTTCTCCTGGCAAGCAGGACTTGAAACAGACAGGAGCTCCAGCTCTCCAAAAGTCTGTGGTCTTCCACCTGGCTCAGAGGGGCCACAGACTCAACCCCACTGCAAATATCCCTGGTCTGCATTGTTTGTAACATGGATCACAGCCACCTGGTATTCCTGAAATTAAGCTCTCATTTTCTTTGGCCTTTGGTTTCCCTGACTGCAAAGCTGGGATAATGTCCCTTCTGAGGTTCACAGGAGTATTTTCAGGAGCAGGCTGAAGTTCAGCTCCTCAGGAAATAACTGGTGCATTTGCTGTGGAAGAAAAGCTCTATGAAGGAAAAAAGACTGTTTGAAAGAAGTTAAAAATTAAAAGTTGCATTAAAAGTACATAAAAGTGATGCTGACCATTCCCCTCATCCAAGGCCAAGCTAAGATAATTTTTTGAAATATGTAATCATCTGATGCCCAGGACTGCCTCAGTTTAGATTGATGCTCTCACTTCAAGGCTGACTGAAAAGCTTCAAGTGATGCTTGACAATCAAAGCATCAAGAGCCAAATGGAGAATCGACTGACCCACAGCCCTGCCTAAAACTGCACTTTCAGTACTTCTGAGCTGACTTTGGAAAGCCAGTATTGGCTTTGGCAGAACCCAGGAGGGCCACTGTGCATTAATTATCGCTCTTGCTCTGCAGACAGACATACAAAAGATAAAGACAACAGTGAGGCTTGTTCAGAACAAGGGATCCAGCACCATCTCAGCACAAGTACCTTCTCCTTCAAGTGTTATTCAACCATCCGGATTTTGAAGACAGCCCTTGACTGAAGGCCCTTTACCTTCACTGTAAGGTAAAGCATGGACTCACCAATACCCCTGTGATTTTTGTCCACAGTGTTAAGTTTAGGCTCAGCACACCACCTGAGCTGTACAAAAAAATCACCTCTCCCGAGCACAGCCATTACACCAAAATCTGCATTGCTGAATGAGTCAGGGATAAGAAGAGACCCACTTCCACCACCACACCCCAACCCATACAGCTGAGCAGAGCTGTATGGTCCATCATGAACCTACATAATATTTCAACCAAAACTGTACTGTTCTGGGCTTCTCCCAGCAAGACCCTGATTTATCTCCTCCTCCTGCTGACAGCTGAGAGTGCAGCTGGGATCTACAAGAACAGAGAAAGGCTCTTGGTTTCTAGAATGTCAGCTGTGGAGGTGGGGAAAACCAGGTGTTGTATTTTTGGGGAAATGCTTTTCCTGGTCAGCCCATCATTTTCTGTTTGCTCCTCTCAGCAACCCCAAGAAGCACACACAGCATGTACAAGAGCATCAGATACCCCTCAGGGGCCCCCAACCTACCAGCACTGACTGGAATAGCTCAGGCTTAAGCCCAACTCTTTGCAGACACAGCCCATCCCACATGCAGAGAGTCTGAGAATGTAGAGTGAACATGAAGGGGAGAAGGGTCCCAGATCCTTGGAACTTGGTCCCTTCAGGAAGCCACACTGGTAAGGGCTTAGCATGACTTTACAACAACTGTAAGCAGGTTTCAGCAAGTAACTCAGATGTCATTCAAGTTACTGGTGCAGCACCAAAGGAAGGACCCTCTGTGAGCATTGGACACGAGCATCTCAGTCCCTCCTGGCTCCCTCACCCACGCTGACACACTTCACAGGCAAGCTGCCCACGCCTGGAACAAGCAGTCTGCTCCAGGGCTGATTCCCACTGCATCTCCCATCCTTGTTTAAAATGAGAGCTAGCTGGTTTCCCTGTTGTACATGGTGCAATGCCAGCCACACTGAACAGGCTTCATGTAAAACACAGCCCACTGCCTTTCCAAGCCAAGGGGGAGACATTCTCCCGGTCTGCAGATAGCAACTTCAGACACCCTTAAAGCCAAGCTCTTGGTCTTGCTTTCCTTCATGAAGCTAAAGCAGAAAAAGCACCACAGCTCCCTGGCTCCTGCTTTTTCCCCCATCTCCTTCAGCAAGATAGACACACAGACCTCCTCCATCTCTGCAGCAAAATCTTCTAAACACGTCACACCCAACAGGGACTTGGAGATGCCAGGGACATTTCTGAAGGACAGCAGCCATGATGAAAGCCAGAGCTGAGCAGATTTCCTATCAGAAAGGTTAAACCTTGAAGACCACTCCCTGAAACACTCATCCCAAAGGGAAAGATAGGTTTTAAGGTGAAACCAAAGAAGGAAATTCAGCCAAACGACCACGTCCCAGCCTGTGGTGCCACAAGTGACATGGCATCCAACAGAGCTGCACAGCCGCCCAGCTGCTGCCTGTCCCATCCTTCTCCATTCCTGCAGTAAAAGCACAGAGAACTCAAGAAAAGCAGATAAGGCTCCTTCTGAGGAAAAGCAACCCCGTTCCTCATGAAGCTGATGGAAAAGCCCTGCCAGGATTATGTCTGATGGCCACAGAGAGCTCACTCACACCGAGGGCTCTGTAAGGTTTCTTGCATGTATGCTCTCCCCCAGACACCTACTCTGCTTCGAGACACTCAGGTCACAGAGCAGCTGGAAAGCACAACAAGCCCCAAAACAAGGCAGAGACACCAGCATCACCCTGCACACCTCTGAGATCTAGGAACCCAGGGGCTGGAGGCGCCAAGGCAGCCAGGACGTTGTGGCAGAGCTGCTGCCGCCAACATCCTCATACACCAGCCACCCACTACTCCAGCACCACTGGCATCAGGTGGTCCAGACCTGGAGGTAAAGCCAAGAACCACAGCAGGAGAAGGGCAGACACAGAGACAGGAGAACCAAGGGCTCTCAGCCTCCCACGCAGCCACGTAGCTGCAGCCAGAAAGCCTTTTGGACTTAGAGCTCCTTATGCTGACAGAAAATTCAAGCTGAGTTTTACTCCTGACTTGCAAATCCTGAAGAGGAGGAGGAAAAGGGATAAAAAAAAAGCCAGGCCATCTGCTTAAGGGCCTTGCAGCAGAGAAGAAGGCTGCACATGGTGATTTTCCAGGTAGGGCCCTGGTATGACTTTCAGGTTGATTTGGCCATTTGATTTCTTTGGTGCAATTCTGGACCCAGATGTTCCATAACACACGCTATCGAGTGTGTACATGTGAGGAAACCACCTCCAATCTGAATATCCCTGAGAGCACATTGCTCTTACTAAACACTGCAGAGCTGCTCCATGCAGCATTAACAGTACAAGACGTTCTGGTAGACTACAAAAATTGGCCCATAAAAAATAAACACTTCTGTCTTACTAAGGGCATCTGGAAATGACCCAGAGAGCTTGTCTCTTTTCATTGGTAGCATTTTTGTACAACAGAAGAAAGAAAGTGGTTGTGAGTTTTGAGCAAACGTTCCTCAAATGCTTACAAGGAATCCCTGAAAACACCAGCAAACACGCCACCCACCCAGCTCCCCACAGGCAGAGCTTGGAAGACCACAATGTGGTCCTGTTTCATTTAGGCTTTACCCCACTAACTATCCTTCCTGTTGTCTCTCACTAAATCACATCCTTGAGGAAAGAAACTTGTCTCGGACACAGGACCCACCCACTCCCACAAGCATCCAACTCCACCACAGCACACACGTGGCAGGGAAAGACGGGCCGAAGGAATGGGCAGGCTGCCCTTTACTGGGATGCTCCTCTGAGAGCAAACTGTGCTTCTGAGAGAGAAACCCAGTAACAACATCTGAAGTTAATACATTGCTACCTTTGCACTCCCCAGGGCTACAAACCTCCACCCTGGCAGCTGGACACACACCAGCTCAAATGCAAGAAGCAAGTCAATCCTTGGCATTTAGGGGTGCAAAGCTGAAACCTCCCTTTGTGTGCCAGAGGCCTGTGGTCATTCTTGGAGCTTCGGCACATCAGCAGACAGCAGCATGACTTGCCATGCTGCCATCATAGCACACCAGCAAGTCGGGAAGCAGGAGGTCCAAGAGCACTGCTAACCTTCTTGCTCTGCTGCAGAAACCAACCAGAAACACTCACATCCCATCAGGGATGGGGTCCCGAAGAGCAGACAGGAATAAACCACAAAGAGATAGCATCTTCCTCAGCAGCCTCTTGTCTGGAGATGTACTGCTGGTGACTGGTTTCTCAGGGCTCTTCAAATTCCTGCTCCAAGCTCAGAGCACTGGAAACAGGAATGGTGGAGTCACCCATTCCAGATCCTACCCAGGAACTGCTCTGATGACTGCCTGGCTCCTTTCTTCACAGCAGAACATTCCAAAAATGAACCAAAACAAACTCTAGAGTCATGACACTTCTCACAAGGCAGACTCCAGGCTCTCCAGCCGGGCCCAACTGCAGACGCCACAGAAGTGTATTTATTTTAAAGACTATTTGAGCTGGAGTTGAGAGAAATTATCCTTTTTTTTTGAAGAACTTGTGGTTTTTGTAAAAACTGATTTTAGCAACAGTCGCATTTCAGGCTCTCTTTAGAGAAACCATCTGCTGATCTCCCAAACGTGGTGCAAGCATTTCTGCAGCCCTCTGCAAGGACCGTGCACAGGAGACGCAGCACCCGGTGAAGGGCTGTGACTCCAGCTGCACAACTGGGAAATACCAGAGACAAACTGACCTGATGTGTCCTTCTTGCACAATGCCATCCCATGCTTCTCCCTGACCCTGGGAAGTCTCCCTCCTCCAGACACTGTGCCATTTTCTACTTTTGCCTAGAGCACCTCCATATTCCAATGTCCCCTGCCAGGCCCAGCCCTAGCTGCCTGCCCTGCTGTGATTAGGGACACACTCCCCACTCTGTGCCTGCTCCCCAAAGCAGCTATTAGAGGACAAGACACTCTAGTGACAGGAATCACTGGCTGGGAATGGCCAGCATCCAGCCCCGCCTCCCTGGGGAGCCATGTGGGAAGGAGCTTTGCCCATTGTGAAGGCACTTGGGTAATTAGCAGCTGCTGGAATCAAAGAAGTCTCTGCTGAGAACATGCAAATTCCAACTTTTCTTGGATTTGACCACATCTGCAGAGGGATAGCAAAGATGTCTCACAAAATGGGCGCCTCCTCCTCATTCCCCTTGTGCTGAGTCTCACAGCAAGCTCTGAGAATCGCCCTGTGGACTTCTTCAACAGGGTGAACACAACATTCTTCTCCACTCTTACTCTCCAAAATGACAGGACCAATTTTTAATTTCCCCCCCCCCCCCAAAAAATGAAACCATTTGAGATCAGCATCCAGCATGAAAATTCAAAGCACGGATGTTTAAAACCTTGACAAAATTACAAGCTAATCAGAAAACAGGATCTTATCTCATGAACTATTGGACAAAGCTTCATAATAGCTGGTACCACCAACCCCACCTCCAGCAATCCCCATCCTGAGGCACACTGCTCCCAGACACCTGCTTGGCAGCACAACAGTGCCCATCTCCACTCCCGCCTCGCCTCTGCCGACGCTGAAATTGAAGCAGACTGACAGCAGGATAATTCAGGGGAAAATTACATTTTCTATATAACTTTCATACGTGACTATATTTAGCAGATGGAGAAACAAAGTACATGTATTCAGTAAATATATATTTTTATAGCTGTAAAATTATAAACACATATGTATGTTCCAAGGAGATCTGAAGTCTATTTTAAGACGCTCTTCACATGCAGATCATTAAAGCCTACAATACAGCTCCTTTGCCATATTATAATAAATATGGAAAGTGAATACACACTACTCAACTCTTGTAGGTCACGAGAGACCTGAAGATGATCTCGTTTCTCTTCTGGTCGCCCTCTTTAGTGCTGCTTCAAAGGGAAATTGGTTTCATATGTGGGTTGACTGTACCTCACAGCATCATTTTGCCTGCAAGCCTCATTTAGTGAGCTGCTGAAACACTGTTACATAGGCAAGCATCCATTCCAGACCTCCGAAACCCATAGGGTCAACACTGGAAACTAATTCCTCGCCTGACAGGCTGCTAGCCTTGCATGAGCAGCAAAACTAGCATCTTGCCACCTCTCACATTCAGGAGGCATTAATCACACTTTCATCACTCCAGCTATCGGAATTTCTGATCCAGGCTGATTAATTTCCTCCCCATGCCCATTTCAAGCTGCTCACAGGCTCAGGGCTCTGCCTTTGGGGAGGGATGCTGAATTTCCCTTCCTGCTCCCTGCACGGCCAAAGCCAGGAAAGAGGACAACTTTCTCCACCTTATTTCCTCAAGACTTCTGCCCCTGGGGAGTCAACAAGGTTTTAATCAGCACCTGGCACTGTATCTATCAGATATGTTAATAAGGTTCCTTACCTTAACAAACACCCTCAAGAGCAGACTCATCTATCTTAATTGGTAAACGCTTCATTAATAATGCAGCTGAGGAGTCTCAGAGCTAGAAATATAAATAGCAAGTTCTGATGCAAGGGCTTTTTTTTGTTCTCCAAGTACAGATTCAGAAGGAAGGTCTCTGTCGTGCCCTGCTGCAGACACAAGAGCCCTTTGCAGCATGCACAAAAAGCCTCTTTTCTGTCTCTAAGGGGTCCAAGTTCAGAGCATCCCTTTCCAAAGGAGAAAGGCAGGCATGCTGGAAGGCATTCCTGGGCTGGGAGGCACCCAGAAGGAGGGGAACCCATCAAGCACCAGCACAGAGGTCAATGTGGACACGCTACCGAGACAGTGGCTTCCAGCCACTGATCGATGACAGGAAAAGCATTAAAACGCCTCTTTGGTTAAGTCACAAATTCCAGTCCTATGATTAACGCTGCTCTTAGCCAGGCAGCAAAGCAAAGGCTCAAACACCACAACCAGAAGGGACGTCTGAAGAAAAAGATCTTGTGTGTCTGAGACTACACATTCTGCACAGAGATGACCCCAGGCCCACCACGCTAATCTCCACATCTCCATTTTAAGGACTTAGCCAAAACAAGGCAGGAGTCTCTGAAACCCAGCTCTATTCATGAACTCCAGGCATGTTAAAATAGTAGACTTGGGTTCTCTTTTTTCTTATAAATTCATTCTACAGACAAAAAGCCAGACAATCAGGGATTTTAAGTATACTCAGTCCAGCCAGAGACTTGCTGATCTTAATCAAGTTTCTCAAAGCAATGGCCATAATTTCTACACAAAACCATTTTTATTGTCCTTTTTTTTAACGCTCTGCTTATCAGTCCCTACAAAGTCTCAGTGGATCAGACTGGGGGTTTAAATTTAAATGTAGAAGAAGAAATTATTGAGGTTTATGGATGTTAGATCTATTAATTGTTGATAAATATCTTCCTCTGATGATATCTGGAGGATTTAAATAACAATGAAGTATTAGATCAAATCTCAGATAAGCAAGTTTGGCAAAAATTTAAATATTTCAAGCAAGGAGGTTTCAGACACTTCTCTGAAAAAGTACAAAAAAAAGCCCAACAAAAAAAGTTTTGTTCCAGATTCTACCACCACATCCACGTCTTGATTTTTTCTAAGCAACCCTTCTCTGACACCATCTCTAGCCTCCTTCTGCATTATTTATGGCATCTTTCTACAGCAAATGACTCTTCCAAATAGTAAGAGATTTTTTTAAGCACCAGGCTTGGAGAACAAGGCTGTTGTTCAAGTCCAGCTCAAACTTCCTATGTTACTTTGAGTCCTGTGCTTAAAGCTCCTTTGGAAATGGCTCCTGGGCACATGTTCTCAATTGGAACAAAAAGGCAGGCCAGAGATTATATTTCCAAAGGATCACAAACAGTCACACCTGGAAACACTATTTTTTTTCCCCAAATCCCATTTAGCAAACTTAGCTGGATGCTTGCCAAAGATATGTAACTGTTTTGAGCAGTTCAGCAACACTCCTGGGACAGCAGCATCAAGATGGGATTTTGCAATGGGGTCTGCACGGCCACAACATCCACATATCCCTGCACTGATCCCAGGCAGAGCGGCCTGGCGTTCCCCATCCCGCACAGTGCCTCTGGCTAGAAGTGCCTGGTCCCAGACAAACCCAGCATTGTGCAGGATGCTCTGCAGCGCCAGCCCGGCAGGACACCAAGGACACTGAAAACTGATTTCTCCAGCCAGCCCGAGCTCCCGCCCCACTGATTAATGGTTCTCCGCCACAGAAGCTAATAGGATCCTCTTTGAAATCCAAATAACCAGCATTAGTGACCTCAGAGCCCTGTCTGCTAACTGGACGTACAGCCTGCTTTTAATTCTCTTTATTTTCCACTGCATCTTCCCTACCAAAGCTTCCTTTCCCACCATGTTCTTTCTGAGCCGCTACACCGCTGCTCTGCTGAGTGCTCCCCACCACCACCACCCTGGTTACACCCCATGTGGGGCTGCACAGCAGCATCAGCCCAACCCAACACATCCTTCCCCTGATCCCCTACCTAGGGAAAGGTCCAGGTTAGCTGCTGCAGCCCCACAGCATGTCTGCAGCCAAATGCTCCCCTGGCACAGCAAACAGCTATCGAGTGTACCCCAGGGTTGGTTCTCAGCAGCCAACAATTTAAAGCTAAAACTCACCAGCCTTCCTTGCCATTCCCACACCTAGCTCAGCAAAAGCCTGTCTGTAAGGGACATTTAGGCAACCAGCTCTGACTACAGTAAATCTCCTTCTTTCCTCTCTCTCTCTTTTTTTTTTTTTTTTTAATCCATAACCACCAGCTTTAAAGCTTTAAATCAATATCCCCTCTTGCGATCTGCATTCAGCAAGGAATTATTCACATTGAGAGCTTTAAAAATTAAGCTAAACCCTGCAGGGCCCAGGCCAAACTTATATCACAGCAAAGCTTTAAACACTGGATCAGGGACACAGCGTGAGCCATGTCCTGGTCTTAGATGCAAACTAAACGTAGAAAACAAAGCCGCCGTCACTGTGTTAAAAGGAAAAACCATAAACGGTCCATGCTGTGGCTTCTCCCAGGGACACAAGGGACAAAGGCCCTCCTTCCATGAAGAGGGGTCAGCCCATTCCAACCAAACACCTCGCAAAGGAAAGAAACTAATTGTCCCTGCAAAGGAAAGAGACTTATTGTCACTGTTTGAAAGAGAAAATGGCAGCTGATCTATCCACCCGTCTGTAATGCTGGCCAGAGGGAGGTCTTTGAGGGATGATGTGAGGACAAAGAGGGCAGTGCCATGTGCTCCCTTCGCAGAAGTACCCACATCCATGGGAACAGGAGGTTCTCAGCACTGCTCACCCACTGCTGCTCACAGCCAGACACAGCTGGCCCCAGGCTCGGCAGAAGTGCCAGCTGCCAAGCTGAGAGTCCACAACATTCTTAGAGGTGCCAATTTTAAGGTGCAATTGCAGAAGAGGTGGGAGAAGAAAAACTCACAACCTAAAACCGCTCCTGTTAGTGCCTCAGAAGACCACAAAGGCAGGAGAAGATGGATGAAAGAGCAAAGATTCTCAGCCTCACCGGTAAGAGAAGCTCCCATGTTGAATTTGAGGAGGGGTCTGATCTGCTCAATGACAGGACTAGGTATTAGGGGGAAGACACCCTACACCCCATCTCTCCTCCCACCATGGGGACAAGGGGCTGCAAGCACGTCCCTCTGCACAGAGATACCTCAGTCCCACCTGATACTGTGATGGTGGCAGAGGGTTGGGTATAACCAGTCCAGGAAACAGCTGGATTTCCACCACCCCCACAGTGGCATCTAAATGGGCACTGAAATCTTTCCATCTTCCCTGCCTGAGGGATGGCATGAAGGAGTCCATCTGGACTGTGCACCCTTGATCCCACAGTCACCAGCCTCATGTAAGACCCAACAAGGACTGGCAAGGGTCAAGGGCTAAAAAGAAGGCTAAGAAATCGGTACAGAACAAAGCAAATCAGGAGGCTCTCCTGGCCCCAAACATCCTGATGGTCCCACACATTGACCTCTTACAGCTATGAACTGCACAGGGAACTTAAGGCTTGAATCCACCCCAGGGCAGAGATTATGCCTCATGTTCAGCTCTTGAGATGCCCACACACATCCACTTCTCCAGTTCTCAGTCATGGGGGTGACTGCCCAGGCCTTAATATTTGTGAAGTCCTTAGGAAATCCTTGGAAGGAAAGAGTAGAGTATTATTATGAAATAATAGCTTTTTATTCTGCTCCATCTGAAAGCTGCAGCTCTTTGTTCGGCCCCACGCTGTCCAAGCCAAGGGTTAAGGCTTGACTGGCTGGGCTGTGAGAAGCCATCCTGCAGGGTGGGGGAAAGACAGACTTCTGAGGGTCTCAAGAACAAGGTGCCTTTCGAACCTATTCGGACTCCAATAAGCAGCTTTAGATGTAACAATAGGGGGCTGAAAACCCAAATGCCCCAAAGCCTGCAGACAATCAGGACTGTTTAAGCATCCACAACTGACATTTCTAACACCACCTGAAATGTGTATTTTCCTTTCTGTTTCAAAGCGTTATTTTCCAATCAGATTATGTGCAGGATAAATACCCTTATGCGGTGACAGCAGGCACTGCACAAGAAAATTGGGGATAATGGTAAATGCAAAGATTTACAGATACTTATCTCAGCATCTGCAAGAAATATTAGCTTTGAACGTGGTGTTCAAACACAACGTCAATCACTAGAACCTAGAAAAGTGCAAACTTGCTCAGCTGAACTTAGCTCTAAAGTAAATTAAATAAATAAAATATAACTAGGCTTTTAGAGCCCATCTCTCAAAGGGGAGCAGCAGCCACATGCGTGAAAAGCCAGGCTGGTCCAAGTTGACAAAGCACAGTAACAGACCAAGAGGCTGAGCATAATGACCCTGGAGAGACTGCTCTTCTCTGAGGTCAGGGACACTCAACCATGGGGGACACAACAATCAGGGAAGAGACCTGGCCATCACCCGCAGACAGAGCAGGCACAGACACACTGTGGCTGCCAAGGAGCACATCAGTGCCACTCAGCCAGGCTGTAGGAATGGCCCCACCAGCACCCCAAGCTCACTGTAGTCATAAAACAGCACCCACGTGCTCAAGACATCACACTACACCCCTGCCTTGGGGACCATGAAGGTTCAGTGGTTTCTGCTGTCACCATTCCTTCCACACCCCCCACCCAGGAAGACAACCCCAAGCTCAGGCTGCTGCCAATGCTCCCTGACCAGCACCACCCAGGACAACACTCCCACACACAGATTTGCCACCCAGCAGCTGTTAAATGCCCACACAGGTCTCCATGCATTCCCACATAAATAATCCATGTAGCAAGGAGATCTCTGCAACACACTTGCCCTGACACTGACCTACGAGGAAAGGATGTGCAATAAGGTCCTGAAACTTTAATGAATCACTGTGAAAAAGAATGTTATAGTCACCAGCTTAAAAATACACCAAAATCACAAGCAGTTTCAATGGAGATGAAAGACGAAGGAGGAAGATGCCCCTTCAACAGCCCAGATCTACTTACCTCTGAAGGTCCAACACATACTGGTATTTCTGAAGATGTGGCTGGACCTCCCCCGGCTGGCCAGCCATGCTCAGAAAGCACAGGATCCACTCTCGACTCCTCAGCTCCTTCCCCTGCACTTGCTTTCACCACTGAACATCGTTCACACCCCCAAAGTTAGCCAGACACGCAACTGATCCTCCAGATAAACAGCCCGACATCTCACAGCGCTTCTTGGGCTACAGCCACAGCCCATCAACAGAAGAAGCGAAGCTGTGATCTGAAATCTTATCTGGTCGCTGCAGAAACGCGGCGGAGAAGGTCAGCTTTCCATCATTCAGCAAAGACATTCAGCGCCAGCACACAAACACTAAAAAATATCACTGTTGAGTTAAGACAACTTTGGGGTTTCTGCTTTGCAGCCAAGTATCACTCAGCGGCCATTAAACAGATTTTTTAGCCATCAGTGGAACATTAGAAATTCCATGAATCTGAAGTTTATTAATTCCACAATACAGTTTATACTTTTTTAAGGATTTATACTCCTTGGCTTCACTCTTTCAGCTATAAATAAAACCATTTGCTAAGTTGGCTGATACATCGCAGCCCATGACTGGCACATTTATGCAAGTTGGCTGAAAAACAAGATGGTTCAAGGAATCGCCACAAACACTAAATCCAGTTATTTCAAATCTATTTTGAAACACCCAATAAATCTGCAGGGATCACTTGAGATACAGAACTGGCTAAACTCGAGTAGCCATGCTTCTGAACAGCATCCCTGACATTTATGGAGCGGCTGATGTGCATTTTACAGCTTTCTCTCTCAAGTCCTTCACAGTCCATCGCATAATATTCATGTCTTTGGAAAGTCTTCAGAAGGGAAAGAAATGGAAATAGGAGAAAGCAATTGCAAAAAGAGATCCAGCAGAACAGACTAACAGGATCCCCCATGCCTTTCCACAAGCTTGAAACAGAAAAGTGACCTACATCCATGGGCTCCCATCTTGGAGTGCACCTGGCAGGGACAGGTTCAGGGGTCTTTGTACCACAGGTATCCAAGCCAGAGGCCCATGAGGACAGTGTGTATACAGGTTCAGCACAGGAAAAGGTGGATCTGGTCTACCAAAAAGCTCCAGCAAGAAAGTGAGCTTGCATAGCTACTCCCCAAGTCAAAGGCAATTGGAGAGCTCAGAGCCTTGTGAGGCTGGGCCAGTGGTGACTAAATCTGCAGTTTTTACAGAGAAATTCTGAAATCTGTCCAAGTCTCAGAGCTTCCCTAGTTAGCAAGAGACAAGTGATGAAAGACCTGATCAGAGCAGAAAAAAATAAAGATATCCAACTCAAAATTTTTATCATAGCACTTGTAATCTGTGCCCTCAAAACTACTTGTGAACAGAGACTCTGGCCTCAGGATACATCAACAGATCTTACCCCAGAGCACCAAGGGACAGACAGCAGTTTTGCTCCTCCAGTAAGATGAGTAAGCCAAAGGAGAAGGCACAAAAATAATCTCATAGGAAGAGGGCTGTGTAGGAAACCCTGAGCTAGAGGTGGGGCCTCAATACTCAGTCATAGCTTTTGCATGCTTATTTCCTGAGCAAAACCAAAACCCCTGGCAAAGCTGCTCACACAGGTGATGATTAGCACTGCAAAACCAAGGCAGGTTCTCCAGGAACTCAAGGTGTGCGGTGCCCCCAGCCATGAGAGAGCAATCTGAGCCCTGGGGATACTGCAAAAACTTTTAGGCAAACAGAGATGTGATAAAATAAATTGGAGTATTAATAGATGAGCCCAAGGTCCAGGGATTCTTTCCCTGCCTACCCTGCTCCAGGCAGGAGTTGATTTTTTCTCAGCCACCAAAGCCATACTTCTGAGTGTTGGTTTGGGGCACTCCAACCTCCAAAAATTACAGCCTGGGTATGATCCCCGATAGCTACACCTGAAATAATCTTTATTGCTTTTAAGTCCCTCCTCTCACTTTGTATCTCCCAAACAGCAGCAAGACATAGCTGCCAGCAGCTGCGTTTCATCCGTGCAAATACCAACCATTCTGGAGTGTGTAACACTTGATAAACATGAAATCCAGTGGGATGTTTTAATCCCTGTGCCCTGTCTGGCTGACAGGCAACAAGACTACAGCCCCTAATGCACACTGCAGCGTAATTCACCTCCCTGCCACCCCCAGCCCCTCCAGAGAACGCTGCTGACCAGCACCACTGCAACACCTAAGGCACAAACCTACCCCAGAGGTTTCCCCACCTCTGCTTCGCTTGCTGGGAGCCAAAAAGCAAATAATTCATCATTCCCTGCCCCTCCCTGGTGCAACTGCTCAGAAATTGCTGAGTCCGACCTTACTTATCGCTGGATGTTGTGCAGTTCTGTTTTCTAATCCCCCACATCTGCATTTTGTACAGCCCTTTTCTAAGGCTCTTCACATTTGCTTCACAGTTTATCGCCCTGCTCAAGCAAGATGACGCATCTTTAAACTTTCCACTCAAAAGAAGCGCTGAGGAATGAAACCATTCAAAACCGAAGAAGCTGCCTCAGAAAATAGTCCCCACAGAAAACGGCCAGCAGGAGTTTTTTTTTTTTTGAAGTCATAAACTTAATGAGACAAGGGATTATCTCTTCTGTTGGAAAGACTCCTTGTTCCTGGTATCATAACAAAATAGTGAACCATTTGAGGGCTTTTCTTCTTAGTTTTGCTCAGAAACTAGGACAATAACAACTGAACTCAGAAGGGGGAAAAAAAGTTTCCCTATGTGGAGACAGAAAAAGGCTTCCCAGCACAGAAGGAAGGAACAGCCCATTCTCTATGCCATTTCAAGAAGTCCTTGCAACTTAGATGACCCCAAAGCAATATAGATCCTATAGGTCTACCTCAAAGTTCCCTCAGTGATACATTCCAGCAGCCAGAAAAGGCTTACCATGGTCTCTACAAGCTCAAATACACTGCAGAAATTTTAGGTTCCTGTATGCAAATAAGATGAGTCCACTCTGGCAAAATTGTTTGTGCTGGAAAAGCCAAAGAGGAGCCAGGCAACACACAACACAAAGACAACAAGACCTACACACAGAGGTGCTGCTGCCTGGTATCCCATGGGGCTGACATTTACATCCCTCCCCCTTAAACAAACCTCAGCTTCACACCCACCCACGGTCTCTGGGGACCCCCCCATCTCACAGGAGACACGACTGGCTCACTTTGTCTGTGTTTGGGGGTCTGGCACGCAGACATACATCCAATCCAAGCAACAAGGACACCATCAACAGACAGGGAATCATTTCATCCCATGTCTTCAAACCACCAGCCCACTCCTCCTCTTTGCCCTCAACACCACAGGGAGCCTCTGATGCCAACCAGCTCCCTGAGCACAGCCCCCAGCGCCTCACAGTTCAATACAGGGGCTCTCTGTGGGGGTCTGGACTGGGTTTCAAAGACAAAACATTGCCATAAGAGGAAAACCCTGGATAAAAAAACAGCAGCTCTGCAGCTCTACATCAGGTCTGCAGGAAGCCAGGGATACCGATGAGCACCCAACAGACACAGTCCCCCAGCAGGGGTGCTAAGCCAGAAACCACACGGCCTGGTGGCCCCAAAGAGCACACGCTGCCTCCCACGGTGAATCCTGGAAGGGTTATTTGTACACGAGGCCATGCTGAATCAGGGCAGCCAGGGACACTGCTGTGGCTCCAAGGAGAAGCATACACATGGCCTCCCCTCATGGTGGAGACGAATTGACCAGCTCAGTCAAGAGCAGCATCAGGCTGAGCAACAGCCACGGCACTGGTGGGGCAGTACCTTCCATGGGAGGGTTTGGGCAGGATGGAAAGAAGAGGGGAAAGCCAAGTTTGACTCGGCCCAGCAGCAGGCTGGGACTGCAGACGATGCCCTGGCCCAACACACAACCTGCTGGGAGCAGAACCCAATGCCTTGCCCTACCATGGCTGGTCTTACAGAGTTGGTGCTATCAGATCAAAGCCCTGCGGCCTCAGCTGAGCCCTGGGAAAATGTTGGGAATACCCGTGGTCCCTTTGGCTTGGTTTATCATCTGGAGAAGGCAGGACCCTCCACAGTGCAGGCAGATGCTACAGTCACTGCAATTTCAGAACTCTTCTGATGCTACATGTGTAACCATTTTTCTGCAGTCTGCCACAGCGATGTTCCCACATCGAGCAAAAACCAGCCCAAACACTCTCCTTAATTAGGTTAAGTTAGCTGTTTTTACAGCTTGTAAGGTTCAAGCTAGACTGATTACCCATGTACCCATTGCATTAGCAGGGCTGGCTGCCTCAGATCTGAGTTCATCTTTCTTAGATCCAAAGAAAGGAAAGGAAAAAAAAGATAAGCTCTAAAAAGGAAAAAAAATGCTTTTGGTCTCCCATCAGGTGATTTCTTACTCTCACCTGGGTTTGCCACACAGATGCACAGCACCTGGGCTGATGGGAGAACACCAGCAGCAGAAAAAGAGCCCAGCACATCTCCTTCCCTGGGCATTCCCCACGCAGCACTGCAAGTTATTACAGATGGCCACACCAACAATAACCAAACACGACACCCGGTCACCTCGAGATCGCTTGCAGCCCAGCTGTCCTGGAGAAGGGACAACCCATCCAACTGGGCTAAGGCACAATCAAATATTTAAATGAACGTTTCTGCTTCAGGTCAGCTTCGCCTTCCTCCTGCCGCCGGCTACCGAGCGGAGAGCGATCTCCTTGCATTGCCGTGACAACCTGAGGATGGGTTACAGCCACGGCCGGGCTGCTGAATGGCAGCGCTGGGTACTTGACATGCCACAATGGGATACGTTTGCCTTTTTTCAGAAATGAGAGGCTGACATTGTGAAGCGGTTAAAGCCAGACATCCAAGCGAGGCCATCACCATACACGGGCTCAAAAGGCTTTGTCTGCCCTTCTAAGAGAAATTTCATAATATGCGAGGGTGAGCAGTCAGCAAAAGGCTTGGATAGCTCGACTTCTAATCATCCCCAGCTTCCTCACAACGGCCCTGAATACATCTTTGATTGGTTATGTATGAGAGGAGCTGTCCCCAGCGTGGTGCCAGACATGTGAGACTCAGACCTGGGTCGGACTCCTGAGCAGGAAGAATTCTGTTCAGCAGCAGAGCTTAAAGGGCGGGAAATAATAATAACAACAATAGCAATAGTAATAATAATATCATCACATTATTAATACGAATTTGGACTTATTACTGAAAAAATGTGGCAATTATTTAATCCCAAATGGTTTCAAGATATTATTGGTTCAATTGTCTTTCCCCCCTCAGCAGGCAGGGTGAAGAGCCAATTCCCAGGCTATGGCTGCTATTCCCAAGATGGGCACTTCCACACAGCCCTCTGCTTCTCAGTCCAAGGGAAAAGGCCACCCATCCCTAGGAGCGCCCTGCCAGCCCCAGCATTCCCCCAGGACCCCAATCCCAGCCCCTAAGAGGGGAGGGGCGTGGATCCCGTGCTCATTCATTGCACAAGTGACTTTCCTGTTGTTCCAGGCGAACAAAAGCCGAGCGGCGCAGTGGGCCCTGAGAAGAGTGCCTTCCCTTTAATAAACGTGATTTCAATCCCAGTGAATATTCATACAATTACCCTAGCTCTAATTTGTATAAAATGACAGCCTGCAAACCAGGGATGATTGAAGAGGACCAAAATCATTTTGTTTGATTACAATCTCTCCTCCCTCCTCCCCCCCTCCCCACCTTCATTATCTTTTATGTCTATTTAAACTCTGGACACTGCATATTCATCTCAATTCTCCCTCCATCTCTCCTTCTGTTTGTGGGTTGCTGCTGCTTTTATTTTTTCTCCCCCCTCCCATCTCTCTCTCTCTCTCTCCTTCCATTGTCATTTTCTTCTTGCTTCTGTTGTGCATTCAGGGATTTGAGGAGGTTTTCAGGGGGAGTGGGGGTGGACTTCATTTCATAAAAAAAAAAAATACTGTGTTGTCTGGATAGAAAATTACATTTGCATGCTCGAGGGGCCTGAGGGCTTCTCTGTGGGCTTGGCAGAGATCCTACCTCGGGGAGGGGGAGGGAGGTGGAAGATGCTGATTTGATTTCCTCCTCTTCCCACCCCTTCCCCCTTTCCTTTCCATATTATGTATGTCTGCCTGATTTTTCTTTTCTTTTTCTGCATGTGCAAACCACTTGAAGAACAATGGCACAGATTAGAGGCCTTCCTTAGGGCTGTTTATGAATGCAGTTGTGGAGTTCAGCAAAGCAGAAACATTACATACAGTAATTGGACATTTAATTACTAATGAAGCTAGCAACTGAATTTTTTTCCAAGGGTCTGAAGCAATGTGACAGACCCTCCAACTGCAGGTTTAATTATGGCTGGAGATGGGCTTAATACTCCCCATCTTGCACTCTATTACCCTCTCAAAAGCCCTTCTGCCTTTTATTTGTAATTTTTATGCCCCTGCCGCATCCACAGGGAGAAACATCCTGACGCTGCATCAGACAGGATGATGCTTCTGCTGCTGCTCTCAACTGCTGTGAAGCCAAAGAAACCAGTCTTGGACAGGCTTCCTACAGAGTCAGCTCTCTTAAGAGCATGGAGGGAAGAGACCTGTTTTGGTGGCCAAGAACATCCAGAACAAATCTCTCCTTGATTATATTTCAGTTTTGGCCCAACCTAATTTTTGACATCTCAGGTTTCGATCCCTCTTTTTAAGATATCAAATACTCAGGTAGTTTATTCCCACATGGGGATATTAATTTTCCTCCTAGAACTTAAAGCTTAAATTTTCTTTTCCTTCCTCCCCCTCACCCAGCCACTGCCTCCTCCAAACACCATGGGACAACTGGAAATGAAGTCTCTAATGGCAGAGGAACCAGGGCAGGCTCCAAGCAGTGTGAAAGCAAAGGTTTGACCCCAGAAAGTTTTGCTTCTGTAGGGCTATAATCAGGCATCAGTACAACACTGGGCTGGTCTCCACAGGGAGAGGTGAGCAGGTCATGGGTCAGGGGGAGTGGGGAATTAGGTACCTGAGGTCTCAGTCCTACCACGGGCAGCACATCACAGAGGACCTCAAAATGACAAGCCAATGTGCACTGGATCACAGCTTTCACCTCTATCTTGCCTCTGACAGGGAATGACAATCCCCAGAGAGAGCCTCTCCCTTGCTTCTAGCAAGAAGCAGCTTCAGAACTTCCTGAGCTGGAAGCTGCATCTGGACCATCTGGTTTAACACCAGTGAAATGGGGCTGGAATAGGGTTAACAAGCATCTTTGGTGTTTTCTCATCTCATTCTGCCTCACTGAGTTTCATTCATTGCAGCTCTAATTTCCTTCTTCAGGTGAAAGGAGACAAAGTGCCAAGGCAATCCCACCTCCTCGTGCAGAGTGCTAAGCTCCAGGGAACTGAACCTCCAGCTTCTGTTGATCAAAAAACCTTCTAATTGATTACAGATGAATGCTGTACAGCAGAACTGTTGGATTTTAAGAGCAAAGAGAGCACTTTTGTAAAATGTCATATGCATATTGGGATTTTTCTTTCCTGGTTTTAATGACAAAGTGCAAATTTGGGGGTTGGGGGGAGAAAAGACAGGAGAAAGAGTAACAGATGTGAAGAGATGAAAAATGTTCCTGAAGAACAAATCACCCATTTCTTCCTCCAGATCTCCCAGCACATCATAGGGAAGACTGTACGCTCCCAAGATTTGTTCACACTGATTCTCACGTGTGTTACAGAGTGAATGACCAGCACTCAGTCAGGACCCATGGATTCCACTGGCCTGCACATTCTTACACCTCCTCTGGTCTCAGGAAGGAATGGTATCTATGAGAATGTTGTGCCAATTGAGCTAAATCCACTACAAAATGGAGCAGTCGGTATCCTGCTCGTACAGGTTATGGTGGAACTCATACTCTTATCACCGAGGGACTAAACCAGCAGACAAGGCTCCTCTAACACCAACTGCAAGAAAATCATCTACACACCCCAAAGGACTAGGATAGCATCATCTCCAGGCAGCCCCAGTGTCTCCAGTGACTATTAGAGACCTTGGAGGACTATACTGAAAAAGACACACAACTTTTAAACAGTGGACAGCAGGCAGGAGTCCCTCTCAAACTGCATGTGCCTGGATAATAGATGCAATTTCCCCCCTGGATTTGCCTTCCAAATGTGGGATTCAGCCAGTAAGCACATCAAAAGTTCACTGGCACCAGTGAGAGGCCCTGCTGCTCTGCTGCCGACTTGGATCCTTGACAACTTGCCCCTGGCTGTTTTAGAAGCAGATACCATATTCCTTGGATTAGGAGCAAGAGTCTGCACCAAACCTCTTCCAAAACTTTTCCTGGTTCCTCGGCTTTGACTGAATTCAGGACTTTTTCTGCTGCATGAACAGTTGGGCAGAAAGTTTCTGGTGATACAGAAACCTGGCCCTCATTCACCTTCCTTGCCCAGGGAAGCAGTCTAGAAGAAAACTATTTCCAAGAACTATTTCCATGTCCCTTGACAGATTTTCAACCTGTTCTCCACAGAGAGATGCAGCTGAAGGACTCAGTGCTTTAATAAGGTCCTTTTTCAGGTCCTTTTTCAAATCAGGCTAAATAACAGAGGTCCAGCACACAGCTTGGCAATATGGGACATGGGAGGATGCCATCCATGGGGTCATGGGAGGATCCCCAACCCTGGCAGCGCCAAACGCCTTGCTGGATGGGATTTCCAGCAGCCCGGTCTAGTGGAAGGTGTCCCTGCCCATGGCAGGGAGGTTGGAACAAGATCTTTAAGCTCCCTTCCAACACAAACCATTCTATGATTCAGAAAGGACAAAACAGGCCATACAAGTTGACATCTCCAACCAAAACCTGCTACTGAAAACTGGATGCAGTCAAGAAGAGAGACCTAGTGACCTGAGCTCTGCCCTCACCTCCTGTCAGCTACTTCAGCATGTGGTGGCCACCTCATGTTTCAAAGGAATGCCAAATTTCACCCAGGGGCATCTCCAGGAACACTTCCAGCTGACAAGCAGCATCCCCTGCCCTTTGGCAGCTCACAGTTGCCAATTCAATGCTACAGAAATGCTGGTGGCCAGACTCATCTGCTTTCCTGCGTGTCAGAATTACACGACCCATTGATTCATCTCACTGCCTCCACCTTCTCAGAGACCTTGTGGCACCATGAACACCTGCTCGGGGTCACCAGGACCCAAACTTCCAATCACACTCAGCAACTTCTGTCAACATCAGCTGTATTTTAAACTGTCTTGAAGCAATAGTGGTGAACGTAAAACACAACCTAAATATAGATTATATGACAGAATGTAGCCCGGGTGTGAGCTGCCTTTGACCAGCACAGCTCCATGCACCCCCCACCATAAGGAATCCCACTTTGCCCAAGTGACCTGCAACTGCTGTTGTCCATCTGAGAGCCCTTACATGAGATCTGCTTTACAGAAAAGGATGAACACCCTCCTGCTGAAGTCTGGGCCTCTTCAAGATGTCTCTAGTCAGATATTCAACACTTAATTGCTTTTGAAGACCAAAGAGCCCCTCTTCCATTCTCCTCCCATGTGTTTATCTTCTGCAGAAGTCAGCTGCTGAGTTTGCAGGAGAAAGATCAAATAACAACTAAAAGAAGTTTTAAGATGCACACCCACTGCCATTAATCATACTTGTAATATCTTCCTTCCCTCAGTGCCTTAAAAATGCTTATTTCCAGACCCTGGCCAGCCTGCTCCCTACAAACACAAGTGTGGCAAAAACATGCCACCAGGAGTGAGAAAGTATTCTCTTACTCAACATATCCACTGATGCTGGGCAAAGGTGCCAGCAGGAAACCAGGAGGACACAGAGGGTCAGTCCTGTCCAAAGTAGCTCCAAGGTTGGAAGGGAAAGGAGTGCAAGAGCCTTCTCCAGCCCTTGGCCCATGGGAAGCATCTGTGGGAGGGAGCTGGCTTCTCTGGAAATGCTGGTGCTCCTTTGGAGATCTGGTCCTGGAGACCTGAGCTCACACAGCAAGAACTAGCTGAGATTATGGGGCCATTCACATCCAGAGGAAGCTGCATTTAGACAGAGCTTCCCTGCTTTAAGGGACAACAGACCATTCAAACCACTTCAAAAGGGACACATCTGCCCAACAGTTGCCTTTTTACCAGCTGTCCCATGGTCCAAAATATCCATCACCTTCCCACACACTGCCATATGCCACACATAGACTGAGATGTCCCAAACACCCAACAGATCCTGCCATAAAACTGGTTCACATCAAAACCTGTTCACATCAGAGTCAAGATCAGAGGGGAGCTGATCTCCAGCTCTCCCACCATGCTCAAAATGGCCTCCCAGTACCCACACACCCCCAGGGATTTTCGAGCTTTAACTCATCTTTGCTCCCAGTTCAGGGGGTTCAGGGCACAGGGCAAGGCTGGGAAGGCAGCCCAAGGCTCACCCACAATGAAGGAGAGTAGAAAAGCAGAGTGCAGAAACCCACACCAAGGACATTTGCTCTCCAGCAAGACCAGAAACATCAAGCCAGCACCACAGCATTGCTCAACACAATCTGGATGGAGACAGGGGGGCCCTGCCTCTTACTCACCATTGGGATGGGGGTAAACAAAACAGCAGGCCCCCAGGATCCTGGCTCCTTCTGGGGAACGTGGCACTCAGACTCCCATCCCAAACCACCCCTGGTTTACACCCTGGCAAAACCCTGGTTAAAAACAACCGCCCCTCCCCAAGAGCCCGCTGTCATGCTGGACAAGGACACTGCTCTTGAGCTGGACTCCCTTTCAGCATCTCTAACTTGACACAGCTGTTCACTTCAACTGCTAAAAGCCAGTGTAAGCTGATTTTGCAAAGAGCCCATCTATGTAAACTGTGCTGTTCCTCCAACATAAATAGTACGATCCTGGCTTATAATTTCAGCAACTTGATGTTTTCTTGGCCAAGAGTGAGCCCAAGCAACTGGAGATGGAAACAACTGCAGAAATTGTGGCCAACCGCACAACAGAGACTGAAAAAGTCCCAAAGAGGACCTTGCTCACAGCCACGTGGCTGAACTAACACCCCATCACTGCAGGTCGCACCCACGTGCCCCACTGGCAGGTGAGTGCTTTGCACTGAGACACCACACCCTGCAATGTGCTATCAGCCATGGGCTACCAAGGGAGATACACAGCAAAGTTGGCAGAGAAACAAACCAAATGCAAAAACCACTTAGGAGTCAAAAATATCCCAAATAAAATCCTGTTCCTTGTAAAAGCAGGTCCTGAATTCTGGATTTTTAGGACAAAATGTTCTTGCTGCTATAACACCTGGGAAACAGAGATAAGGAGTGCACGTTGGTGTGGAGGGTCCATAGCCTCCACTACCACCATCCTGGTTCCTCATCCTTCTGTCTCGGTCCCAAGCAGCCAGGACAGCTTGGTGACAGCCAGTGGTGGTGCTGACCTCACCTGGATGACACTCAAGATGCTGCATGCCCTATTTACACAGAACCCACATCACACGCGGCATGGTCCTGACAGACACAGGGACCTGCACGCCTTCAAAAGCACAGCAAGGTTCTGGCCATGCCGTCTGTATGGAGTGTCTACAGTGCACACAGTCACACACTGTATGTAAAGCAGTCTTTACATCCATGTACTGTCCTACTGAAGCGATGCTGCTTCTTTGTTCCCTGGTGCAGAAAGCATCCTTTGAGCTAAGAAGATTTCAAAGCTCTCCACTCCTCACTGCAGTCAGAGATAAATACATTAGGATGCAAGGAATTAATAACTTAAGACAACAATTCTGAGTTTAATAGAAAATGTTCCTCCCACCCCTCTCTCTGAAGAGGAGGATGGCTGTTAAACCTGTGCAAAACTTGCATTAATTCACCAACTGTTTCCATGGCAGAAACGGGTGATGCAGTGAAGTCAGTGACTTCATTTCCTGAGGACACCAGATCTTGCTCTATGCTAAAAATAGAGATTTGTATTTTAGGTTTGTGAAAGGATGCTGATTTTTAAGCTTCCTTGGAAATCTCTGTGAAGGCACATACCTGAGCAGGAATCAGTACCCAACAGACAGCAAGACCGAAGTAGTTTGTCAGGAAAACCGTCGCCTTGCCTCCTTCATTGCCCATCAGAAAAACATGATGCCCAACTGGCTGCTCACGCTTTGATACCAAAAGCAAGGAGATGCTAATGCAGCTCAGAGAGGAGATGGGCCTAAGTCTCAGGAGATCAATCTGCCACACATGGAAAGTACCTGTCAGCATGAAGCTGAGGAGATGACACAGACGTTAAACACAAGCGAGAAATCCACAGCGCTGTTTCCTGGGCAGTCGGCGCGAGACAGTGGAGCCATTTCACACACCTGAGCGATTTTCAGCAGCCTGCTGACACTCACTTCCCTCCCCTCCCAACTGCGCAATTTGTTTTCAGAGTTAATTACAAAGGGAGATCAACATCGACCTGCAGAAATCAGGCAGCACACCTCAGCTATTTTTGGAACAAAAAGCACAGGACAGAAGGTGATCTCCTTTGATGACAAGATACCCAAAATAAATCTTTTATGCTTCTCTATAATTTTTTCCCTTTTGTTTTCATTTAACATCTTTGATCATTTTAAAACAAGACCCACTCTCATGAATTCTCTCCTAATTAAATGTTCTAATTAAAATTCACCACACTCCATAAATTCACTCTCATTTCCAATGCTGGGTTTTAATCTGGAGGACAAATAATTCTGATCTCAAAGTTGAAAGGGGAAAAAAAAGTAAAACCACCCCACATTCAACTGTTTCAACAATGTTTAAAAAAATAAATCTACCCCCAAGGCCTTGAGGGTAAACAGGAACATTTGCACCCACTTAACGTTGCCAAGATGACACTGGCAGGCAATATGTCTCTTCCTGAGTCTGTAGATCAGTTGGCATAATGGTAGGGTCTATCCTAACACAAATATTTACTCTGATTTCTATTTATGTAAATACCTAGAAGGCAAGGTGGTATTTACAGATCACTACGATCAATTTAAGCACTGTCCTACCTGTCCTGCCTAGCATGTCTCTAGTCTCGGTGCTGAAAATCCTCACAGACCCAGAGAATTCGCATCTACTTAAGGAACAAATGCAAGGCACAATCAAGTAAAATTCCTCTTAAAAGCAAAGGCTCCAACAAGAAGAAAGCCCCTGAAGCCACCAAACATGAGTTTGCCTGTTGTTGGGATAAGTATCCCACATCCACCCCAAGAGACAGGAAGGACGAGTCTTAGCACTGTGTATTTTCCCCTGGTTATTCAGCAGGACACCTTACACAACCATGTTGTATGCTGGACAGATGCTAAGTGTCAAATGTGCAAACTTAAGATGCAGTCCATTGTACACAAGCTCTTCTCCTGCTTGGAACAAGAACTCTGCAAAAACCAACTTCCTCCGCTCCCAGCTGGGATACACGCTTCTGTTTAGTTTTCTGGAAAGGAAAAGGATCAAACAGGCCAATTTATGACATGAGCAGATTTCTGCATGTGTGATGACATCCTAACAGTGCAAAATGGCATGGATCCACTCTTCAACCTTCAACTGGCATTTTTCCCTCTTTGCCAACGTACCTCTATGTATTTTATAGCAGTTTCACATCACACACAGGCAAAGGTTTCTACGCCAAGCGTTTTCCATTCCAGCATTTAATTGGTTTTGTCTTCTTTCCCAGTGATTTGGTCCTTGTGAGGACATCAGCTGAGTATTTTAACACTCAATCTACATGTGCAGGAGAAGAGCATACTTTCTCACAGCCCAAAATAGCTTAAAAATTGGTTTTGTTTGGATGGGCTTCAAACAAAAAAATATTTATATGCAACCAAGCATTTTTTCAACCCAAAGTGTCTTTCTTTCCCCCCACTCCCAGAACATTACGGTCACGTAACATAAACATTACCAAGGGCACTGATGGTGAGGTAGGTATGTGGTGGCAAACAAACAACTTCTGCTTCCTGATACAAGGGTTGCTATGAATCTTGCACCCATTCAACGCCTCACCACAGCTTCACCAGCAGATAAAAATGGGGTTTTAGGGAAAAAAGCCTTACTTTAATCACTGATCTTCACGATGACAGCTACGCTGCAAAAATAAAACGCATTCATGAAGCCCTACAGGAAAGATCAATGGTTTTAGGTTTCAGGGAGATTAGACTGTATATTTTTGAAGTTCTGCAATATGAATTTGGTTTAGACAAAAAGAAAAAAGTGGGGGAGAAGTGTAATCTATAACACTTGTTCATTCCGAGTTTCAAAGCCATTTATTATTTTGGAGACACTACTGCATCACAATTCCCAAGTGACCAAGAATGTGATTTTTACAGCAGCATTAACCATCACAAGTAGAAAGCCAAGCTCCTGGCTTCTTCTCAGCTCTCCTGAGGAGAACAGAAACCACCTGGTACTGGTATGCTTGGAAAGGAGGAGCTGGTATCTTCCACTTTGCTCCCGTTATGGAGTTTGCCACCAGCTTTGTCAAAGCATCCATCATCTGACCCACAGAGGCTCACCACACACTGTCCTGGAGTATTTGCCATCTTCTGAGCTTCTGCACCTTAAAGAACATATTGGTGCAGCATTTAGTTAAAGCACAAAGATTTCAGGGGAAAAAAAATTCCTTGCTACGTTTCTGATGTGCTGGGTACTTTTCAACCTTGGTGCCACTTCAGGCAGCCCATGTCCTTCCTTTTCAACAGGGCTATTCCCTGCACTGCCCAGCTGGATTGGTCACCATGGGAGGCTAAAGAGACAGGAGCATAATATCTTCAACACTTTTACGTCTGCAGATCTCTGTACTTGTTTCCCATGGAGATGCACCCCCATAGCATGAACATCAGCCACCTGAAAAAAGGCCAGCATTGCTTAGCCTGACTGCTTCTGCACATCCTTCAGGGTAATCCTCTGATCTTCAGGCCCTCAGACCACAGCCACTGGGACAGGACAGACAACACAAAGATGGCAAAGGTGGGAAAGGAAGGAAGTGGGAGCAGGAAATAGATATTTGAAAAAAGAAAGAAACTACAAAAATAAGCGAATAAGAAGCAAATGAAGGAAGGATACTAAATCCCCACCACAAGAGCATCAGCAAAACATATCTGCGTTCCTCTGATAGCTCCTGCCAATCAACAGCTGACAGGACAAGCTAAAAGGTACTGCAGGAAGCTGATGTTGGAGACATTTGCAACTTCTTGTCTTCTAATATTCCTGCCAGGTGTAGGTTTTGTCTAAGCTAACATGCCACAGCAGGGATGCATAATTACAGGCAAGTTCTCAAAAATAGCAGGAGACAAGGTTTTCACTTTGCATTTATACAGGCTCCCTTTCTTTGTCCAATGGCACAGAATGGAATTCCAGAGCAAAATTCACCAGCTAAAGATTGCGGGGAATGGACTGTCTCCTCCAACCTGTTCAGTCACCTGATGGGGAAGAAAGCAGCTGGGACATGAACAAGTCCCACCAGCACAAACATCCCAACTTTGAAGGGCAAAGTCCACCCCCCTCAACTCTTGGGTGGCTGCAATTAATAACACACAGCAGAACATCAAGTGAGCATTAAATCAGAAAGAAACACAGTTTCTACAGCACCCCAAGCCACAGTATCCCCCATGACTTTAAGTGGGGCACCCTCATAGAGCAGCAGTGTGTGGAGCTTCACTGATCTATCCTTCAGCATGCTGCTTGCAGGAGATTCACAGCCAACAGGCAAGGGCTAAACAACTGGCCAGGATCTCCTAATCCCAAAATCTCCTGAGATGCCAGGCAAGCAGGGCTATCAAAACAGATCATCCTGCAACATGGGGTCATGACTGCATGAAGGAAACTGCTGGGAACCCAATACCTACAGGCAGAGACACAAGGACAAATGTTAAAAGCCCGTCCCCAAAAAGAATGAGTTTCTCATAGAAATCCAGGAGGAGATCTAAAAGGTGAGCAAGAGAAACCTTAGGAAAGGCAGAGAAGGGCAGTTCACTGAAGACAGAGTGTTCCTCTTCTCAGGCCTTCAGTGAGGCAGAACACCTTCCCTCTGCCCACAAGCTAGAGCAGAAAGAAAAGGAGCTGGGATCTGCATCAGCCCCTAACAGAGCTCACAGCCCAGCTCCAGGATGCTTCCCCCAGCACAGCAAAGCCATCTCACACTGGTCAAAATGGAGAAAAGCTTATCTATTTTTTAGCTGCTGTGAAATGTCTGCATGGCAAAGCTGTTTAGAGAAGGGATGTCTCAGCTAGCTAGTCTGCTATTCTGCTGGCAAGGGTGAAACATCAGCTCTGCTTGGCCTCTTATTAGGTTTGCTGCCCAGGCATCATCTAATTGTCACTCCAGTTTACGAGCTGAAGATCTGCATTAAGATAAGACGGGATGAATTTTTGGACCCAGAATGAAGGAAAACTAATTCCATCACCCTGAAGTGCCCTTCTGCCCACTGGCAACAGCAGATCTAGAGAAACAGGATAGAGCAGAGAGGATTGTTGCGGGTTCAAACAGGCAATTCAACCCCAAATATCAAAAAGCCTGCTCACTTTGAAATAAACACACTTGTTTAAAGTGCCAGATGGACCTCACACGCTGATCTCTTTTCAAAGCAGGAAGGGCTGCTTCGGCATACTGTTTATGTGAGTCTGGGG
Organism: Pyrgilauda ruficollis; assembly: GCF_017590135.1. Classification (NCBI taxonomy): domain Eukaryota; kingdom Metazoa; phylum Chordata; class Aves; order Passeriformes; family Passeridae; genus Pyrgilauda; species Pyrgilauda ruficollis. Next base: position 10,146,383 of record NW_024527710.1, read on the forward strand.
CCAGCACCAGGGTGGATAGTGCTCTCTTCCCACAGCAAGTAGACTTCCTCCCCTACCTAGAAACATCTCTACCACACTCCAAATCGCTCCTGCTGAGGGACCACAAGATGGAGCAGAGACAGGTCTTTGAACCCTTGTGGGTCATACAGACAGAAGTCTTGAAAGATCAACCACCCTGAGCCACCTCAATCAGGACTGATCTTGTCCTACTCTGGACTAAAGCAACAAAACCCTTTGTCCTAACTAGTCATGGACCCTCCCTCTCCAGTTAGGTCACCCTAAAGTGCCCATCTTCATCCTCAGCAAGGGGAACACAGTCTCCAACCATGCCTGGAACATAGCATGAGCCTACCATGGATATCCCCATGCACCTCGCACCCATTCCCATCACGCTGACAACCTGCTCCAAGCTGGCACACTGAGGGGACTCCCCAAACAGCCCACAAAGCAGCAAGAGGACATGACCTCCCTCCCCTAAGGAAACACACTGAACTGCTGGATCAAGTAAGGCCACAGTTTAGAGAAATGCCCACTTTCACTGAGTTGGGAAACAGCAAAGCCATTTGGGTTCAAATTTAGAAATCAAGCCAATCAGACTACTGCATATCTGTTCTTGCTCTAATTAGACTTCTTTCCTTTAAAAAAAAAAAAAAACAAAAAAAAACAAACCTCTGACTGTACAGTGCCCTAGCACCCCCACTCCATCCCAAACTTAGCAGGCATTTTTCTGTGTTACAAATTCCAAAGGCAGCTAATTAGTCAAGACTCAGCAAACTCAGGTTAAAAAAAGAAGCCGCTCCAACTCCATCAGGGAGGCAGATGGCAACGGCGTGTTTCAGACACTGCAGGCTGCATCAGCACTTTCTCCAGCCGATGGTGTCTGAACAGGGAGGGCTGCAGACTGGAGGCAGCACAGCAGTCCCTCTGCCAGAGGGCCACAAACAGGTGACTCATTGCCGTGAAGAATTCTTCCCTGGCCCGCAACTTGCAGCCTGGAAAGGCACACCATTGATTTATTAACTTGCATGAAGTGTTCACCTGCCATGGCTTGACCCTCAAGCATAAGTCCCAGCCTCATACAGACACAAGCAGTACTTAGTGGGGTACCCAAGGCTGGGCATTTCACCCTGCCTTTTCCCAGACCTGCTTCTCACCTCATTCGCTGGGATGCAGGAAAAGATAGAGCAACTGACATTGTGGGGTGGGAGTGGAAGTGAAAATGTACCATGGGAAAACCTGTGCTGGATACAAGAAGCAGTGAGCCCAGAGCCTGTGCAGCACAGATGACTTCAAAGTAATCTCTTATGCCAGCAGGATCCAAGCCAGGTAGGCACAATTTAATTAAAATGACGTCAGCTCACACACAGGAGTCAGAGGTCCCACGGGACATAGTGCCCAGTGGTTCAGATATTGAGCAGAGACAAGCAGAGGTCAAACTTGCTTGGACTCCATCCATTCATACTCCTTGCTTTTCTTTTCTCTTGGTTTTAAGCAGGTGTTCATTTCAGACACCCTTCCTTGTACTCTTCCAATGCCCTGAGCTCTCATCAACACCACAAGCCATCAGGCTACATCGTGAGCAGCATTTTCTGTTTGCTGCATCTCCTGTTCCTCTCAATCCTGTCCCACTCTTTCAGGACCTTAAGGCATGTCTCAGCTGAGAAGGAATGAAGAGGGCACAGCAGCAGGGGATACTTTACACCCATTGGGAATGTCGGCAAAGTCTCCCTTGGACCACCCATAGGAAAAAAAACCTACACAGTGAAGGTGGGATGCTGCATTTGGCAGCAGAGGCTCACTCAGCCTCTGAGCATGAGCAGACCACAGACAACAGGAAACTTTTTTCAGATGGCCAGTTCAGCATTTGCAGGTTCTCCTGCAGCCTACAGACACTGCTATGAAAATCTGTACCATCTGCAGGCTCACTGCTGCCTTAGCTCAGTTATGGACTTGCGGTTGCACAAAAACATCTGTAAGAACACACATCACATTCCCAAAGCATCTACGCAGAGCAACAAGGAGCAGGTGACCAGTTTCAGCTAGAGCTTGACCACAAAAGACCAAGTTCTCCAAAAACACCATGGCCCAGATCCATGGCAACAAATGTTCTCCCTGCAGCTCTCCAGTTCACTTTGCACTAGGGATGCAAAGAATTGCAACTCAGGGAATTCCGTGGCTACAGAAGGTCCCACTCACTTCACTAGGATGCAGGACGCATCGCTGACACATTCACACTCCTGTGTGAGGACACCCTGACCGTGGGCTAAGGTACCTTTTGTGCTTCACAGTGCAGGCATGGAGGGCAACTTCCAGCTGAGAGGGCGAGGGCACCCATGCCCAGCACACTTGACTGGGTTCTGACTTGGCAGGAACACAGCCTGGGTTCCTTATCTGTAAGCTTCAAAAGAGTCCAAAAGATAAGGAGGGACCAGCTGCCCTGTAAGCACTATTAAACTCTTCTCAAAACATCCGGCTGGTGCTCCCAGACTGATCGATCAATAGCAATCAATTTCTGCTCACCAGCGGGATTTTGCAAGTGCCTGCTGCTCTCTGGAATGGGGCCATTAGCACCTACAGTCTCAAACTAATAGCCAGTAATGAACATTTTACCTATGCTAATAGCTGGGTGAATGATAAACAGTGATTTCTCTAGCACTGTTCATTGGGGTGAGCAAACCTTCTTGCCACAGCAAAGGAGAGAAGATAGAGGAAGAGATGGTGCTGGCACTCTGGGAAGTTGGCTATTTAGAGGAACAAGGAAGAAACGGGTACCCAAAGAGACCAAGAAAAAGAGCCAGGAAGAAGACATTTTTGTTACATATAAGTAAATTACTAACATGGAAGTGTCCAAGACAAAAGGGACTGAACACAATATAGCAACCAAACCCAAGAAGAAATACATTTACCCTATCATTTAATTTAAAAGCCTGAGTATTTCCACCGGCACCAGAGAAGCACAGTTCCTGGGAAGCCATATCCTCGCATGTCCGCTCATTTTGAGTAGCAACAGGCGTTTTCCCCAACTGCATCATTTCCCTCCCAACTGGATGCTCTGATGTGTGGAAGAAAGTCTGGGTTCACACTGATGGTGCTTCTCCTTGGAGACCTACCAGGACCAGACTTCTTTCCCCTTGTGAGGCCATGCACCTGCTAAGAGTTAAACTCCAAGGCTGGTTCCAGCTCCTGCTTTGTGGGTTTAATACTCCCCGAGCTGTTGCAAGGGTGTTAAACTCCCACTCTTCCAGTTCAAAGGCAGCTTTGCAGAGCTGAGCAGTCTTAAAATGCGCAGCTTTTCAGAAGTGTGACCTTTTCACAAGGTTTCCAATTCAGTAAAGGTTTGTTTCCGCCCTCTTCAAGCACGTAACTAATGGTAGTCATGAAACACCTCCTCCAACAGCAGCAGGCAGGGGGGCCAGGCTCCTCACCAGCCTTGAAATGTCATGACCGGTTGCCTTTGGTTATTGCAATGGTGCTTCTGCAAAGGCTCAAGGGCACAGAAAGTCACTGCACCATCATCAGGCATCAAGCCCTTGCACACATTCTGCATCATCTCCTCCATCCTGCTGCTGTCCCCACACAGGGAGATGCCCGTGCAGACAGGGAGGGCAGCAGGGAGATGGTGCTGGATCCACCCCATTCCCCTGCACAATGCAGGGTCGGTGCTGCCCCACGCACACAACCCCCAACCATCTGTAGCAGGAGAGGTCTCTCAGAAAGCTGTTCAAATCCCTAATTGCTCTCCTCAATAAATCCACACATCTTTCTCCTGCAGATATCAACCTGAGAGACCCTTCCAGCCCTCCTCAGTGCCAGGTTGAGGTCACATCCACAGGTTCCACTGGCCATCTTTCTTCATTCTTGCTTGCCCTAGGGCTTCTCCAGGCAGAAGAAGAGTAAAAGCAGAATTTTTAGGCATTTGCACCAACAAATCCTACAGCACACCAGAGGGGACACCTTCCACTGCACCTTCCTTCCAGCCCTCACCCTATGCCCACTGCCCAGCTCATGGGCTCCTGCTCTTGCCCCTCTCCACCAAGACACTTGCAGTTCCAATGTTTTCCACTTGGCAACCCAAGAATGAAAACAGCTGCTGGGCAAACAAAGTAACACTTCATGCTGACAGGATGGACTTCTCCATTCTAAACCCACAAGTCCCCAGAGAGCCTTGGCACAAGGCGGTGCTGCTGGCTCCACCTGCACTGCCATCCCTCTCCTTCAACCCTAAAGAAAGCTAAACCCCTGTACACACCCTGTCTGTCCTCTTCTTCCTTCTCTGTTCATGCTACCTGGAAACCTCTTCCCATTCCTACACAGAGAGGGAGTTGGGGGCAACAGACAGTTTTCCCACATCTGGGAAGTGCCTCCACGTGCTACCTAGCTATGCATGAAGCACAGAACCATTGTACTGCTCTGCCAGACTTCTTTTCACATGTGATTTATTTTCCTGCAAATGAACTCAACACTTCATATTTTGCCCCCTTTTTCCTTGTTTACACTACAGGAATGGGGAATGTGCTGTTGTCCTCTCCAAGGGCAGTAATCCAGCTCTCAAAGGTTACCAATCCCATTGAAGATGGCACTACATAGCCCCACCAAAACCAAATCTTTCTCACAGCTGTGTTGCTATGTTACAACCAAGGACCCCTCTCCAGTTTCACCCTCATTCCAGGGTGTCCAAGTCCTCACCACATCAGCAAATCACCAGACATGGGTTTCTTTGGAGAGATTCTGTAGAAATATCCACACACTCCCTACAGCTCAGGAAGCTTATGTTATCTTAAAATACCTGGGATTAGTAATCTAAAGGCAGGTCACACACTCTGGAGGGGTTACTGCTACACAAATTGGCCTCAAAACCAGGCCCAGTGAAGTCCAGCGCTATTAAACTGCTGAGAGTCACCAGCACTGATGTGCCAGGTATTTCTGACTGGACACACTGCTGGTCCCAAAGTTTACAAACTTCCTAATCCAAGGCATTGCCAACAATACAGCTGATGTTTGGAAGGAACACACTGTTTTTATGCTGACGAAGTTTCTCCAAATACAGGGCACAACATCACACAGACCAAGTTCAGAGTTTGGGTTATGTGCTTCCCAGAAAAACTTCGGGCCAACCAAGGGGGAACTCCAGCTTTACACCAGACTCCATAAACTTGTCACACAACTCTGAAGCAAGCTGTGGCTAACCTGCATTTTGGCATTTTCCCTATACAATGCATATTTACCACATGGGTTTGTTTGGATGTGTTTTGCTCACGACTTGCTCTTTGGAGCAACTCCAAATCTGCCTCCCTCTTAAGTTGTGCTACAGTATAGTCATTCAAACTGATTGCAAACATCAGAAGCGAGGGCTGATTTCTTCATGTGCACTAATTCTAGACTAGGTCACCAAAGTATTTTCATAGTTATGTCAGCACTGTCTAGACAAACCATTAAAAAACAGGATGCAATGATCATCAGAAATGCAATGTCAAGTTTGTGCCCAGAGATACTGTGGGAGCCACAGGGAGAGAAAAAAGGCCAAACCTGTCCCATTCCCATATGTTTGCCAGAGTTGGCTCAGTTGTCACATTTTTGTTTAAGCAAAACTTTACCAGAAATCACCAGAAAAACATATATTTAACTGAAATTTAAAATAAATAAGCTGACAACAAGCCTGGACAGCAGCAGGATCTTTTGAACGACTCCCAGTGCAGTCACAAGCCATTCTAAAACTGGCTCCTCTATACTACTGGATGCCCACACCTTGCTACCAGCACCAAACCACATCAGCATCCTCAGGGCAGCAGGCAGAGCACCCTGTGCCACGAGTCCCAGCAGGATTTGGCTGTGGGCACTCACCCTCACCAACCTCCACCAGGCTCCCATGGTCACCACCAAACCCCCAGCCTCCGCACCATGGAGAGCTTCCTGCCAGCATCGTGCATCGGAACGGCTGCTTCCTGTTCCTTGTCACTCTTTGGCAGGGAACTCTTCCAAACTCCAAGAACATGAGCTGTAATCTCGGCAGAAAGGGCCGTGCATATAAAAATCACCACTCTGTCAAAACAGAAAAATAATGCAGGAGCTGATCTGTGCACATTAATCCGCTGCAGTCATGAGGAGACAATTTCCCTGGAGAAAGTAATACATTAAAAGAAAAAAGGAGGAAAAAAAAGGGAAGAAAAAAAGATTAATGTGACTTTGAAATATCACAAGCACCGTTTATCTTCCTCCTACCACCACAGGTTCCTTGTCTATTTTTCTCTCTTTTTTTTAATACAAAGAGCCTTAAAATTCCCTGTGAATACAGCCTTTCTGCCTCCGATGTGCAAACATAGGTGCATTACAGTATAGCAAAAACATCAATATAGTGCCACCTGTTCTCTCAGTATACAATGTTAGCATTTTCAATTAATTCAATTTTAAAAAACCACTATTGCTTTTCAGTGGCATAACCTTCTAATTACACTCAGAGTAGATTCATACTCCTCAGAGCTCCTACTTATGCTTGCAACTCAGTCACACACAAAGTTCAGCCCTTGGTACTTGTGTGTCAGCATGGAAGCTGAATGCAAAACACTGCTCCCCAATATACATTTAGGCACAGATAGAAAGCTCAGGCTGCGTCATGCGAATTACCAAAAATTTATGCACACATTCCTTTTCTAGAGTAGGACTAAAGGATTTTTCCAGCTAAAAAAATAAAAATAAATAAGGTTCAATCCATGTAACAAAAAGACGACAGACATGCTTAAAACCGAGGTGAATTGCATGAACTCAGCCTTTGGCAATCCTGAAGCAAATGAGCTCACCATACCGTTTAGATTCTCATTTTCCCTTTACACATATCCCATAGATCATAAATACACATTAATAACTGTAACAGTCAAAGTTTACATTCGGCTGTAACATTTAGGATCAATACTCTTCAAATGACCTTTAGTAGTAATGAGCTGCCATAACACTGTCTTGAGGACATTAAATTTTTATTAGAAATACTTTACTACAAAGGTTCAAATCTCTCTATGCACTTGTGCACCCATACAAATATTCTCCTATTATATTTTTCCTTGACAAAAATAAAAAGCAGGTCTTCGAAGGTTTTTTTTTAAAAAATGTGCAGTGTGGAGGCGTTAAATATTTCACGTTGTCAGATGTGGGGGGTTTCTTTCTTTGTTGTTTTTTAATCAGAACCCATGAGCCAAGGGTTGGAAAATCAACCACTTTTCAAAGTGATGAATAGGAATTGTTCCCACGTGGCTCAAACAGGACAGGACTGAGCTCCTGATTACCATAAGCCCTCTATTCGATGGGGGTGGAGAAGGTGAGAGAAGCTGGGGCTCCACCCCTGGAGGGGTGACCCAGAGCAGACCTGGGTCTGGCCCTACAGATCTCCTCCAGGGAAGCTACCCAGGGGCTCAGCTCTGCTCCTGCCCCTGGCTCCTGGGGGTCCCGATGGGGACCTGCCATCAGAACAGATCCATCTCATCCAGCTCTGACCAACTGAAGAGCAGAAAACTGAAAGGTGAGGAAAAGCAGCTAGTCAAGATCCAGCCTCTCTATTATTTCCTTTTAAAAACAAGTTCAAAGTCAGATCATGTCGACGTTTCACTGCCTATTTTAAAAATTACAAATAATTCACAGGCCGGGGGGCTTGTAGCAATTTATTTCTTCACCTGCAGGTCCTGGACTCAAACTAGAGAGAAATCTGATTTTAGCAGAACAATGAAACCGAGCGGATGGAGGTGAAGTCAAACAAAGGAGACACAGGGGAAAAAAAGAAAAATATTTCCCTGCATTGTTATTAGATGTCACCTCTAAGAGTTGCAAATTAAACACATTCAAGGCAGTACCATATACTGCAGTTAATGTCCTTTGAAGAACCTGCCTTGGCTCAGCACATCAGCAGGATGCTACAAAGAGCCCAGACCTGGCAGGGAGGGCAGCACGAGCACATTCCCACATTTCATTGTAAATTCCTCAGGTGTCTTGACTTTTAAGAAATATTTCAATCTTGCCTCTCTTGTTCACACTGATCTTAGTCTCTAAAAAACAATTTTGTGATTTCCATACTGCTTTCTAGACAGCAGCGATCACACTGAAGAGGGGCACCCCTATAAGACCACCAGAAAAGGGCAGAAAAGCTGACCAATCAATATCTGCACTCCCTAGCCTCTTGATTTTTTGCAAGACACTCTGAAACCACAGTATGTATGCTTCCATGCCTTTGGAGAGCATCCTCCTTTCCGGGGGAGTACCAGGAGAGCCAGCTGCAAGCCTGCAGCGCGCACCCTGCCCACAGCACTCTCCTCCCGTCTCGGCAGAAGGCAAATCACATCCCCCACCCTGCCAAACCCCTTATCTGGGTCATGGCAGTGGCAGCCCCTCACCACAACCCCCATTTCTCCCTCAGCTCCTGCAGAGGCTCATTAGGGTGGAGAAAGGCTCCGGCGCATCATCTCTGCGGGCTTGCGGAGGGCTGATCCGCGACGGGTAATTCCCACTGCTTAATGACCTGAGACCGGCCCAGGCAGAGGTAAATGGGAAAGGGAATCTTCTCATTTGTTACCCATCCCCACATCCCGATAAAAAGAATGATTACACTTTTAAGTTTGAACAATTCCCTGCAGTTGTAGCCATGTCATATCTAGATTGTCTAATTTACATGCATATTCATAATCCCTGTGTATTTAATTAAATTCTTCAATCCCTGGATTGTCTTTCCTAAACAATAGTAATTTATCTTGCACAGATAAGGGTGCCCTCGATTTATTCCACTCTGTAGCTAACAGCATTTCCTACTGATCAAGGCTAGGAAGCAAACTTAAACAGAAGGAATCTTTAAATATATTTAAATTGCAAGATTAGGCTTCTTCTCTTTCTTTCTTTCTCACCCCAAGTTACCCTTTTAAAGAATAAACACTTTCTCCTGAGCTCCAAGGAAAACCTTTCACCAAACCTTCTGACAGCAGGTTCCAAATACTGTAATGCTGCCCAAAACCCATGAGGCAAAGAGATCCCACAGGATCTACTGAGCATCAGCTCTTCCATCCAAAGTGGTCCATGGGACACCTGGATGAATCTTCCATAGCAGGCTACGAATTCCACTGCAACCCAAGCAAATAAGCCACATGTTAAATAGTTGCAACCAGGAGTCTGAAGAGCTCTTCTTTCCAGCAAATATTCCTACACTAGGGGCTATTCCTCAATGGATAACCTTGGGCATCTCAGAGAGGGCCAGACACCCACAGCAGACACCCGGAGATGAGGCAGCCCTTCAGAGAGCTGCAGCTGCCTCCAGACCGCTAACCCTGTTGAAGTATTAGCACTGGGAATTTAACTTGTCCTACAATTAGAGAAGTGCTAAAATATTTAGCAAAGTCAAACCATCTAGAAGATCATAATTAGAAAGGAAAAGAATAGAGACTGGTGCTACTGCACGGTTTTTTACTACACATTCCTCACAGCCCGTTAAATCCACAGCTCTTAATAGCTTTGCTTCCCCTCCCAAACCTCAGCCTCGATGAGATCCACGATGGCATCGAGGTGGGGTGAAGAAGTGCTGGTCTCTCCAAAAGCCTCTTTAGCCCCACCAGTGCTGCACCACTGCTGCCTCCCAAAGCAGTGCCAGCAGTCCCTGCCAGGGAAGGCCATCCTGACATCCACAGCAGGGATGCTATGCCCCAGGAGACTCAGGGATAATCCCAGTGCTCCAGGAGATGTGGGGCCAGGGCTGCTGTCACAAACCATCTCCTTCTGCATCCACATTGCAGCCGAGGGCCAGGGCAGCCCTTTGGCTGGAGAGACTGCTCACACCAGGGAGGCATCCCTCTGCTCCAGCCCTGCTTCTCTATCTCCTCCCCAAGCATCTGCTGCTGACCACTGCCAGACACAGGGGAACCCGGCCGTTCCATTCCCAACCAAGCCCTCGAAGCCTTTAGAGATGCTGTTACTATTTATGAAAATAGGGTCAGGATCCTGCTGTCACAGCTCCTTCCTGAGCTGCAGCGTCACCCGTGCTGTTGAGGCAGCTCTAGGAAAGCCCTCAGGAATGCGACCACTGGGACTCAATGACAGACAGGCTCCAAGCCCCAGCCACTAGCACAGCTCTGGAGTAAAATCAACCTCCCCCCACCTGGGTGTCCCTGTGTCCACACCTCCCTGGGCAGCCTCATCCTCCAGTTTCACACACACTGCAGCCATCAGATCATCCTCTGAGCCACCCCATCCCTGTTTCACTGTGCCACCACACCACAGCCACGGCTGGACAACCGCAGCCCCACACAGCCATGTCTGGCTGACACCACAGCCCCCCCCCTTTCCAGTGAGGTGCTCCTCCCCTCATTGAACAACAGAAGAAACAATGGATGAGGAGGGCAGTGGCCTCCTTCAGCACTGGAACTGGAGCTGGCACTGTCCTGAAGAGGAAGGGGCTCAAGCTGCCCTGCCAGCACCTGGCTCCAGCAGAGCCCACGGGACAGCGAGGTGCGTTCCCCACCCCCAGTGCAGAGCCTGCCCACAAGACATCCTGCCATTGCCAAATCCTCTTCCCCAGGAATTCGTAACTGGATTCAGACATTCCCAGCCTGTTACTTATTTCAATACTTTCAGCTCTCTGGAGTAAAGGGACATCCTGTCTTAAACCTGCTGAGCCTCACGCCAAAATGACATCTGCTTGGAAGGCAGCCCCTCTGGCTGACCCAGCCCTGGAGGGTTGCCTTCCCATCTCAGCAAGATCCCAAACATACCCTTGCACCCACAGCCAGCTCACAGCAGAGCCAGGAGCACAAAAAGTTGCTTAGGCAAACCACAGCTCCCATTCCCACTTCAGAAGCGTTGCAAGATTTTTAGGCCTTGGAAACATTTTCTTCCTACTCAGGGCATTTTTAGGTTAATGGTTCATCAAACCTCAGTCCAGGAAACCTTGGTGTGGCCTACCTCTGTGTGGGTGTGGGAATGGGTCGGGGAAAAAACCCTCCTGGGTATCAGGCCTTCCCACAGTGTTTGCACCACAGGCTCTGGGCTGAGCTGGGAGCCATCAGAAACAAGCCAAAAACCAGGCAGGCAAGGGAAAACATCACCAGTGCCCTGTGCCTCCTTCAGATACAGGGAAAGCATCATTCATCAATCCCCTTTAAGTCATCCTTCCACATCCCTCTTTTCTATAGGGAAAGTTGAGAAACTGAACCATGACTAGAAACAACTACCCATTCACCTTTATCCTGTCTAGTTTTACTAAGCTTTTATGATTTTTCAGAGCCTAAGTCACAGCAAATATTTATCATAACACAGACAGAAAGGTAACAGCAAAATTTCATTCTGCACCCTTTCCCAACAAGTACATCAGCAGTTGTAAAACACCTCCAGTTCCCTTCTGCCTCTGAGATACCCCACAGGGAAGGCAGCCCACTGGGAGCCACTGGCAAATGACTTCCAGCTTAAGCAAGGCACAGCACATGGGAACCTTTCCAACCATGTCACTGCAATGAATTTTAGAGACAATGCTTGAGGACTGTGACTCAAAGTGGACAGTGATGCAGATGAAGATATTCGCTCTTTCCATATGCCCCCAACAACACGGTCAGGATGAAATCAGCAGCCTCAAACCATTGAATATACTCCTCAAGCTCAAAAAGCTGGCTGCTATCAAGCCCTCCTGAGGAGGGTTAGCCAAAGAACCTGAATGTTATGCAGTGGGATGGGTCCCTTGAAGGTAAAGCAGACTGAGTCAAGCTCAAGAGAAGGAGATGAAGAGAGCATTATGAGGGACAGGCAATGTACCTTTCCATGTCATCCAGGGGCTCAGGGAAAGAACAGGGCTAAGCTCCACTCTGCCCCATTTCAGAGAGCATAGCTTAAAAGTACTCTAAAAACTCCACTGCTCGTTCTTGGTCATCCTCACAAGCACTTGCTTTGTGCCTGTTTTTGGTGAGTAATATTTTCCACAGAGGTGGCAAGTGAGCAGAAGCAGCACACTAGAAGCCACCCAAGTTCACCATCATGCTTTCTCACACACTGGCTGCAATTCTTCTCCACCAAAACTTGCCAGAGCTTTTGAGGTCTGACCTTGTCATGAGCCAAAGGGACAGAAGAGCACACTCCGTTGTCCCACTCATCACCTTTCCTAGAAGGTATCTGCTTAAAACAGGCACTTCCCTCACCCATTTTCAAGTCTCCAGAAGTCATCTCCTAATACAATAGGAGACCAATCAAGGTGAAGCAACATGGCAGAAGCCACAAAAGGAGGCGACTGGGGACACCACAGGGACTGGAGCCTTCTGAGTGCACTAAAAGCATCTGTCAGTGATGCCAGCTAACCTCAAAGACAACCTAGTGAGACCATCAGTTTCTCAGTCCAAGTCTTTAGAGAGCTCAGCTGACCTCCACAACTTCCCAACACACCATGACAACATTTCCAAGTGGAATTTACTGCCTGATTTTTCTACTTTCAGGCCAGTTGCTTCTTGTTTTAGTAAGTACCTCAAATATGGCAAGTCCATATCTTACAGATCAAATAAGGCAGGTTTAAAAGAGGGGAGGATCAATAAAGAAAAGATACTTCCCAACAGGAAAAAAAAAAGAAGTAACTTTTGCCTCAAACATACCAGACACAAGGGACAAATTAAAAAGGGAAACCATAAAATGCTTGCCCAGCTCCTTTTTTTTATCCTTACATCTGCTGCTTTACAGTAAAGTTCCATCTACTCTGTATAATTAGATATATGTTCCATGATTCTATTCTATACAGATTTGAGACTTATCTACATTTTTTAACCCCAGAGAAGTTTTAATTGGGCCAAAAAATGCAGTTAGAGCACTGTCTCACTCAAAGTTCTAAGAGGTGCTGCTGCAATGTCAACGGATGAAAGTTTCAGCCCATGGTCTGCAGACTTGTGCAAGGCAAGAGGAACACACAGCTTATTGCTGCCCACCTTAAGCTCCAGGAACATTTAAAGGCTACACAGCATCCCCTGACTACTCTCCAGATCCCATATTCAGGGCCACACTGAACTCAGGGCAAAGCCCAGTAGGTTCCTCAGAAAAGCCGAGCTCATCCTGGCTCAACTGCAAAACACAAACCAGCCTTTTTGTTGTTTGCTAGGAAAAGATGAAGCTTGGTTGGTTTTCTTCATCAGTTCAAGGGTTATTTCCTTGGAGCTGGGAAACCAGAGAGATAGAAGGCCACCAATTCCAGTGTCAAAAATCCAGCAGGCCAAAGAGATACTGGTACTGACCTTAAGAAACTCCAGGAGCAGCAGGTCCAGGAGATGAAAATGATCCAGACACCCAAGAGCAAGACAATGCCACGAGTGGGAGAAAGGGCTAGGGAGACCAGGCAATGGGGATGCTATCAATTCGCAATCACTGCCCCATGCTAATTGCTTTGGTATAAAGGAGATCTCAATCTCATGCCCCCCACTTTGTAATTAAGCACATAAAAAGTGCACAAGGATGGAAGGAAACTGTCTCCACTTATAAGGGAAGGACTAAGCACCCCATGCTTTACTGGGGTAGGGAAAAGAGCATTGCTACTGCGAAACACCCAAATGTACATCCCATTCCACTTACGACCAATGCTGTGGGCACTCCTGGGAGAAGCTGATCTGCCAGCATCTCCACCAACCATGAGGAAAATCAAGGAGATAAGCAATGCTAGACATCCACCAGCCGAGCTAAGAGGATGAAGCATTTCTCTGGAAACAATCGGGTTCTCTAATAACAGGGCTGCAGCAGCGGCGTGAAAGGGAGGGAGGAGGAGCAGGCGGGGAGAAAGGGACTAGCTAGATATTTATCCCATCCTCATCTTTGTGTTATCAGTACCCCGGTATCAGCATTGTTCAAAATGGCTGCTTAGATGGTTGCCAGCAGCAACAACAGAATCGGTCCATCTGCTGGCATTCTCCTTAATCTATCTCAAACACTCGTCTTCTTTTTAAATGCACACAGGGGAAAGAAGGGGAAAAAAAAGTCTGCCTTGTACAAAGAAACAGAATCCTCCTATAACAGAGCCTTTTAACTAGATTTTATGCCACCCCTGTTTCCAGGACACACAGACAAAAGTTAATTTTCCGATAAAAGAACCAGTGTAAGGTGCTTTTTTGTTATGAGATCAGAAAGCAAATGGAATTTGAATTGTCTGCAGTGGCATGTATCTGACAAAGATTAATTTAAACAGATATTGTCTCTGAAACCAAAGTCCATTGAGCGGCTTCACAGCCTATCAACCATGCGAAAGCAGCTCCTTAGCAGCACTGCTGACTCCACCACTTTCTTTAAAAATGGCTTAACCTATTTCTTGTAAGATAAAAGGTCATATATAGTTCTATTTTACAAACCCATAATAGCTAAAGCCACACCAAGCGAGGACAATCGGGAGAAAATAATAACGGGGGGGGATTTCCTCCCCCTTCACAGACAGATGCCTGACACTTGCTGGGCATTTTTCAAAGCACGCCGGTAGTGAGCGGCTGCAGCACTGCTGAAATGTTTCAACACCCTCAGAATAGAATAAAAACCATGGGGCCTCTGCAGGGCGCCGGTGCAGGATGCAGGAGCCCACCCCAGGGTGGAGATGCTGCAGCAGGACAGCCCACCACCAATGGCACGGGATGCTTCCCTCACTGGGATATAAAGCCACAAGGCTGCGAGGACAAGAACAGGGGCTCCAGCTCCTTTGGTCACTGGGCCAAGCAGGCAGAGGCAGGCAGGAGGAAAGACCCCCTGCTCCCTGGGTGCTCACTCACCCCCCAGCCCCCCTCTGAACACTGGGGTATTATTTCTCCTTTTAATCACAAGAAACAGATCTGTGCATGCCATCAGCGGGCTGTGCGGATGGGGACAGCTGCTCAGACTTCAATGGGACACACACACACACAGAGGGGGAAAATGCTGCAGAAATCCAAATCCTGCAATTTCTTCCCTTTTTATTTCCAGTTTATACAGAGCACCGCAGGGAAAACGCTACCAGACAGTTTCAGAGCATTTGATATAGCAACGATCCAGCTTTGGGAAAAGAACGAAGGAGAAGCAAAATAAAAGATGACAGCCAAAAGCACTTTTAATATAGTTTCAGTACTTTCAAGAGAAAGCTTCTGTACACAGAGCAGCCAATGAACTGTTACCAAAATAAACACAACTGGTTTTAAAAAAAAATCAAAAATGTCTTTCTGATGATAAAGAAAATCAAAAGAGATGAGAATTAGTGAGTGAGACAGAAAATGCATTTATTTTTCATCCTCCAGACACACTTCTTTTAATTTGGCACCCAAAGCCATTGTAGTTCATTAATGGAAATTTTATTTATCTCAGGAACTATTTGTTGCTTTGCCACTCCTGTGACAGGGCGCTCATCTTCATCAAGGCAACCACACAAGGCACAGCACGAAATATCTCCTGCCACCCTAGCCTTTAAACACCACACAGCACCAGTAACAAGGAATGCCTGTGACTGGCGTCCCAAAGCAGTCACCAACATGCTGGTGGTATCAGTCAAAGGACAGAGGCCAGGGCTACTGGTCAGCATCCAGAACAGGGGCACAGCCTGCCCTGACCTTGCCAAGGTCCCAGGCACCCAGGCTGCGGGTTCCCACGGGGAATCCCCCCGCTCCAGCAGCTGCGGGGACACTGGCACCGTCTCCAGGTGCAAGGACAGCAGCCAGGCAGATACCACGCTGCATCCTGCTGAGCAAAGCTCAATAATGATTAGCAGCCCCGGTCAAACGAGCTGGGTGGCGAAGGTGCAGGCAGCTCATTACGGGCATCAGCGACAAGCAGGGCATGGCAAGGGGGACACAGACCCCCCTGACCCATTTTAACCCCCAGCAACAGCAGCAGGACATTTGCAGACAACAAGCTGGACCAATATATCCGCATGCAACCCTTCCAAGCTGGCATCCCAGCAGATCTGCTTCCTAAGCACATTCATGTCTTTGTTTTTAATGAGAAAAAAAAAAAAGAGAAAAGAGAAAAGAAAAATCCCTGGCAACACACACCTACAATGCGACAAGTAAAAGCCCAGGGTTTTATTAATTTGTGCATTACTTTAAATGCACCATTTTACAAGGACTAACCCCAATCCTGCACAAAATCCTAAGCCATAAGCTTGAGACAAAAAAGCAAATGCTCTTAAAATGCAGTGCTAGAAAATCCATTTTGAGAGAAGCGTAGTGGTGTTGTACACAGGTGAATCCTCAGCATTTAATAAAACACACCCACCATACCAACCAAGTGGAATCTATTCATATTTAAACATCAGGATTAAAAGAAAAAAAAGCCTTTGAAAAATTGCATTTTATTTCTGGGACATTTTATTTTAAAACCATGAAGATGCTTTCCTACCCACATAACCCAAGACAGGGTTTTGAAGGACCTCTGTCTCTCTGTGAGATGTTATCAGGACCTTTCCCAACTCCTACTGCAAAAGCACGAAAGAGCTTGGGGGTCAAGCCCATATATCAAACCCTTGTGAATACAGGTAAAAATGAAATGGGCTCAGCACTTCTCTCCTGAGCGTGGAGGACAGCATCTCCAGGGCCTTGGCAGCTCTCTGGGCAGACAGAGAGCTCCCCACCACCATTCCACATCCTGGCTCCAGATGCTAGATTTGTCCTATTGCACTTGTTAGCACAGCCAAGGTTTGGTGTCTTTGAGTTTTTGTTTTCATCGGAAAACAGATCAATTTCTATTGATGCTGATGCCAGACAAAGCGAAAGCTCAGCAGAGGCAGGAACCAGTTACCCAGAGAAGTCACTTTCCTCCCCTCCCCTCATCCCCAGAGGAGCAGGACTATGACAATGCCATGACACAACCTGTTCAGGACAGCAAACATACAGCAGGACATACCACAAGTTCATTTTTAACACCTTCAAGATATTCCACACCACCACCTACTTGCAAAATGAAGTCACTGGCACCAGACACAGATGGAGAGATTGACAGAGAAGCAAGTTCTACCATCACCTGACTCCTGTTGAGCAAAGCCAGGAGGCCATCCCAGTACCCACCTGTCCAGGTGTCTTCCACTGCCCCACCAGCGGAAACAAGCCCTGAAAAGCAAAGGATCCTTCCCCACCACCCAGGATGCTACACAAGTTTGGCTCCTCAGAGAATGGCCAGAAGAACAAAGCCAAAGCTTCACACTCCTGGGAGAAACAGCACAACACCCCCAGCTCCAGAAGAAAATTCACTCACTTCACGCACAAAGTGGCACCATGCAGCAACAAGCCTCGGCCTCACACTGAAAATCCACAAACCTGGCCACCTTGAGAGGCTGAAGAGATGCTGCTGCTACCCTATAAAACCATGGCCAGCTCCTCACACACATGAGCCACTCCAGCCTCAAGAGCTACAGAGGAAAACCCACATCACTACTAAATACAAAGCTATACATGTCACCTAAATGCAAAACCCCTGAAAAATAAATGCAAGCACAAGGCTGGCCATGCTGTTCATGTGTGCTAACCCCAGAGGGGAGCAGGTCTCCCATTGGGAAAGGGGAGCAGGACATAACCCCAGAATCACCAAGGACTCCATCTCCCCCATGGACCAGATCCTCCTCCAGGGCAAGGTTCCAGTACATGCCAAGAAAAGACATAAGCCCACAAACTCTTCAATCCTAATACTACCAAGATTATTTTTTTAAAACCTTTTTCTTTTCAAAGAAAATTAAAAGCTGACACACCACAAGACAATTCACAGCTGAATGTGACTTTACAGAGCTATCAGATAGAGAAGCTCATTTAAGTTTTCCAAAAGTCCTATCTGAGGTTTGAGGGACTAATAATAAAACATCTAACATCAAAGCGAGCATCAAATAACAGCAAAGCACATTCCCTCACACAAAGCTTCAAAAACAAAGCAAGCAGGCACATGTGGTTTATGTTATTGCAGTTTTAGCACAGTTAAATATTTCCTAAAATATTCACCCTAGATGTGAGCAAAATTAAAATCTGCTGCGAATGACACGCAACTTGGAAGCTGAAGACTGAGCTTTATAAAGCACAGGTGAGCTGAGAACAAACTCCTATTGCCAGCTCAAGCCAGAAACTAGGACTCATACTCTGAAAAATGTTTCAAACCTATTTATTCTTAAAGCCAACACTAAATATTTTATTTCTTGTGCTTTATTTTTCAGGTCTCTGGCCTCTAAGTTAGTATCATTTAATTAACCACCTAGTTCAAAAGACATCCCAGCCTCAGAGGATCTGTTTATACTCTTTGAAAAAGACTCAAAAGCCAATAAATAAATCTGCTTAAAATAAAAGGTTAAAATTCCAGCTGTCATCCCAGCTCTCCCTTCACTACCAGCAAGAAACTCTGGTGGCTTTCATCATCTTCTTTTTCAGTTTCTGTAATACAGTCCAGAACAGGCTCAAGAAATATCTCACCTATGAGGGAGCAGCAATAAACAGATCATAAGCTCTAATGCCTAATAATACTTTGTTTTAATTATATATGTTAAGAAAAAGATAATTAGAAACCTAAAGAGCTTAATGTATATTTAAAATGTACAAGAGTTTCCATCATGATAGGGCTAATGAACCTCTGCCAGCTCCTTTTATGTGGTTTAAAGTATTTTAATACATAGGGTAGGATCAAGTAATCTACCCATAAAGAAAAACAAAGTAAAAATTAATTAGCAAATTGGATACATGTTGTACAACAAGCATCCCACACAAAAACTAAAAGGATACAGAAAAATTAAACTCCCTTAGCAGCACTCAGACACAGGACACCAGGATTTAACCTGAAAAAACCTTTCACATCCCATGGCGCTCCTTCCAAACCTGCTCCTGCCGGATACAGCTTTAAACCCAGACCCAGGAGGAGACCAATCTTTACACAAAACAAAAGCAACCACAATTCGCCCTAGAGAGCCCCATCAAAGTGTTTTCCCCAAAATAAACAGCTCTATAAAGCAACACACCACTGGATATAAATTTATACTCTGCTCCATACCACGTCACCAGGGCAGGAAACCAAACGCTTGCCTAAAAGTGAGCATTTTTAGGGGAGAAGAAAAAAAGAAGCTTAAAACCTAAAAATAGTTTGGAAAAAAAAGCTAGAAGTGGTTTCAACCACATTGGAACTTGTTGGTGTTTTTACCTCTGAAGCTACATTTCAACAGGCATCGTTACAAACATAGACCAACACAAGCTAAAAACTGAAGTGTAATAAAAAGCTTCCAAATCTGAACTCCTCCAATTAAAATGCATTTACAGATATCATTTACAGGTATCAGGTCTTGCTTAACCTCTGCCCAGTCAGAAGGCTGTTGAAGCAAGGTTAAAAAAACCCGAGCTCCTACACGACCAACATAGATACCAGACTAGGAAACATGGGAAGGTACTCATGACTGACCTGCAAAGCATCAGATAAAATATCCAGAATTAATTGCAGGTTTGAAAGAAACAGGCTCCCTCCAAGTGTTTACAAAGCCAGAGCATTTTAGAGCCCTGCTTCATTGTTATTCTAACAGCAAAAGTAAATTCTGCCTATGTACTTATGGCTGGACCGCATACCTTCCCATCGGGGCACAAAGGCTTATCTGTGGGTAAGGAGCACATACCGTGTAGGTTCCTAAGCGGCTGGTTACAATCCAAAGAACAACACAAAGCTCGATGCTTCCTCTCCTAAGTCATTGTAAAACCAATGAAAAAGCAGAATTCCCCCTTAAAACTACCCAGGACATTTGCCCACCCATCAGCATCCCAAACCACTCGAGGGTAAACCATATTATACCATACTGGGGAGCACAGGCGAGAAACATGAATTTGTTCTGCCAGATCACAGCTTACTGTCAAAATCCACCAAAGGTCTTTTCTCTCTCCAAAAACCCAAGAGATAATAGTGTAAAAACTTTTGTTCATAAATATTTATGCAAGTGAACTTGTTAAAAATTAACTGCTGTCGTTAAAGGTTTTGTATCCTTTAGGATTCCCGGCATGCAGCGCAGTTGCATGCTTTATATTAAGCCTGGCATTTCTGCATTCCTTTCCTGCATGCTTTTGTCATTTGTCTAAAAATTAAAAGAAAAAAAACCCACACACCACACACACACAAAGACGGGATCTGTACACATAATAATAAAGCAGTTTTTAAGAAGACAAAGATGCCTGTGTTCAACATCCAAGATCTTTCTTTGAGCAGGGGAAAAAAAAAAAAATCAATTTAATGACTCCAGTGAGATCAGGGTTTAAGCCTCGTTTAAGTTTTACTAAGCATGAAGGAATTATTGGTTGATAATGTGGCATATATATTTTTTTCAGACCTGCCAGCTTTATAAGCATGCAGGAGCCAGAGCCTGAAGCACTTTGTGCCCATAAGCACAACCCTCACCCCTCCACACCATCCTCCATTGCCAGAAGGTCATTCCTCCTGGATTTTGTCTGTCAATTTTTCAAAAGGATTTTTCCAACCACACAGAGAAGGAATTTCACATCTGTACTGTCCCTATTTTTTTCACAGGTCTGAGTCAGAAACACAACTGTATAAACATCTGATCTTTATTAAGAGAGAATCTCAACTGTGCAAACCTCAGGTCATGGCACCGGGAGCCGGTGGTGTCCGTTAAAGGGATCCTTAGAGGAGAACAGTAGTTTTGATTTACTGCTGGAGAGCATCAAGGAAGCCAGAGTTGGAGTTTTTATTTTTTCCCAAGACATAATGGTTCCCAAGTTCCTATCTTAATTGCAAACACACACAGCCACAAAATGTTTGTGTCTCTGGTGGCTGGAGCTCTTCCACCTCACCTTCCAGAGGCATCCACAGGATGGATGTGGAAAGTTGGCAGAGGACATCTCAGCCTTGCCTCCTGTCTATAAACACACAGCCCTTCACAGCCTTTTGTTTGATGTAAATTTTCCTCCTCCAGCTCAGGGCTGCAAGGCTGTGACGTGGCTGCTCCTGGGACAAAAACAGAGGTGTCTGACCCCACGTCACCCACCCACTGCCATGTGAAGAGAAGCCACACTACAGCCAAGACCCAAATCTTCCCCCCACCACCTCCAAAGGCAAATTCCCATGGCGAGCATCCCGCGCGCCCCTTTGGGGCTGTGGAAACAGGAGATAAATCACCCACCGACTCTGCGGCGAGCGCTTCCAGAACGTGCTGCTTCATCTAAAAAGCTGACGGCTCGGAGGACAATGAGCGCGAGCTCTGGTTTCAAAGCTGGGGAGACGGTTTACACTTGTCAGGGGGGACATGAAACACCAGAGCCAGGACCATCCTGTCCCTTCTCTGGCCCGCCCAGAGCAGCAGCAGGAAGTGCAGGGAGACGGGGCAGATGGGATGCTGGATACCAGCACTGGACATCACTTTGGGATGGGACTGCTCTGCTTCGTGTCCTGCATGCACCTTACCCCAGTGCTCAGCCAGAACCTTCACAGAATTGGATAAAAGCTCATCAAAGCTATGTTCCAAAGACAAATAAATTTAAAAACTGATTTTAAAAGAAAATTCCTTTGTACTGAACCAGTCCTGGGTTTAGGCAACCGTCACCTCCGTCTCCCACTCCCACACCAGCTCACTGCATCCACACCTTGGTGGGCAGGTCATTAAAACATCACCCTCAGCAAGCTATTATCTTCCCTCCCCCCCAGTTTTAAAGTTCCTGAAGAGCTACTCCTCTCCTTCTAAAAAAATAATTTGGTTTTGAGTTTCACAGTATTTTAAACAGAATAATTAATCATCTTAACACAGCCCTCACAAAATATTAATTCATGCCAAAAAAAAGGCTATAATCATATCCTCAGAGAAAAACCTTTTGTGCTTCAGGAATTTTCACTGCATGTCCTCAGAGGTGGGAGGAGAATTCTTCTGCTGCCTCCTATTCTCACATCTCAAATGGAAAATGTTTTGATAATGCTCTTCTGAATGTAAACTGTACCAAATGGGATTTTTATTATTTTTTTAAGCAGCTTTTTTTTTTTCCCCCAAAAGGAAGAATGGCTCTTTAAATAAACAGAGCTAACTACCCATTCCTTACAACAAAAACCACCCTCCCTTCACTCATTCACGCCATACCCTGGCACAAAATGAATTTACATTTCGCATTTGCAAAACAAATTCTCGCCTAATGTCATTTTAATGGGAACGCGCATTTCAATCCCTTCCAATAACAACGAGGAGCGGCTTATTCTATGTAAAACACCCCAATTTGTTTCTCTTTAAATATATGCGGATTTCAGATGGGGACAGGGGCTAGAAGGACGAGGGAAGAGGAACATTTCCTCTCCGACAATCCCCCTCCGCCAGAGCACACAAAAGCCACCTGCCCATGGAGAGAAAACACGATGCCATTATTCCCATCGTCATTCCCACAGCCCCTTCGACACCAAACGAGCGTGAGAAGGCCGTGCGCACCCGTCCCCGACACGCGCACCACGCCAGGTCACCGGTGGTACCCGCGGGTCCGCCCAACTTGTCACCCCCCAGCGCTCCCTCCGCTCCCCCCGAGCCGGCCCCGCTGGACCTGCCCGTGCAGGGGCTGCGAAGAGGAAAGCGGGGGCTTTGCCACCCCTAGAGATGTTCCAAGCAGGGAAAGCCCCTGATGGAGAGGACAAAGAAGAACGCTCGGAGCTGTTGGAGAGATGCATTATGTTTATAAGCCCATCTCGCGGTGGAAAGGACAGGACCCCCGTGGGAGCGCGGGTGGGGGTGCTCGGGCGTGAGAGGGACAGCGGCTGAGGGGTCGGGGAGGGCAGCAAGGCTGCGTGCCCTCCATACAACCCCCCGACGGGCACTTTGCGGGGGAGGGGGGGCGAAGAGGGCTGGTCTTTATTTTCCCCCTCGGACTGGACGGACGGCGTTCAAGCGGCGGGCAGCTGCCAGTGACCCCCGGGCAGACGCAGCCCCCGAGGAGGGGGGAGGTCACCCTCGCCCTCCCACCCCCTCAAACCCCAAGCCGGCATCTTCCCGAAGGAGCGCACGGCAGTCCCTGCCCCCGGGGCAGGATTTTCCTGTCAAACCACAACCGCGCCAGACAAAAGGCTTTAAGTGCAGGAGGGGATGGGGAGGAGGGGACGGGAACGGACACAGACGAGCCCCCGGGGGCCCCGTCCCGGCACTCACCGACTTGCAGCACGTTGTCCACCGCGCCGGTCTCCAGCAGGCGGATGCCGCGGCGGAAGGGCAGCCCCTCGCCCTGCGGCGCGGCGGGGGCGGCGGGCGGCGGGGGGCCGGCG
>NW_024527710.1:10169696-10191114 GCF_017590135.1 Pyrgilauda ruficollis
CCGGCCCCGCCGAGCCGGCCCCCGCGGCTCCGGGACGGGGGTGCACGGCCCCGGTGCCCCCCGCCGGGCAGGCCCGGGAGCACAAGCGCTTGGGGCCCGGGGCGCCGGCGGGCAGCGGCGGGCGGAGCAGCTCCTCTCCCTCTCCTCCCTCCGCCATGGCTGCGACCGACTGAGCCGGGCGAGGGGAGGAGAGACGCCGAGGAGGAGGAGGAGAGGGCGGGGACCGGGGGGGTGGTCCCGCCGGCCGGGAGCCGGCCCCGCCGGGGCGGGACGCTCCGCAGCCCCCCGCCCGCCCCCGCGCCCGTCGGGGCACCGCCGCCTGTGGCACCTGCCCGGCTGCCGCATGGGTGCTGAGGGCATGGCCCTGGGCACCGCCCGGTGTCCTCCTGGCCGTGTCCCGAGGCGGGAGGGGGACGCGCCAGGGACGCTGTGTCCCCCGTGCTCGGAGAGGAAAGACCCGCGGCTGCGGGTCCCCGCGGCGCTGGTGGGTGAGGGGCTGGCGCAGCCATCCGAGCGCCAGGAGCCTGCGCTGAGCCAGCGGGACAAAGGGGCACGGCGGCGCTGGAGTGGCAGCGCTCCCGCGGGGGTGTCGGCGGGATCGGCACCGCTCCTGCTGCGTGCCCGGTTCAGGAGCCCAGTCTGACCCACACATCAACACCCAACCTCACCCGTAATTCACCTACGGCTTTACATCGAGTAGCAGAGCAGAGAGCAGTGCCCTGCCCTTCCATGGGCATCAGGGTTTGCTTTTTGTTTTAAAGCCCTGTAGGGAAGATGTTCGTCCCACGCATCATAACAGGGTCCTCGGGCACAGGAACTGCCAGGTCCTTTAGTACCCACGGCCTTTGGGGGAGGAGATGAAAAACAGGTACTCCTGGCTTCCAGGAGCTCTCTTGTGCTCTCAGGTGGGATTACATTAAAGGGACATATGAATATATTCAGCACATACTGCCTGAGTTGGCATTCCAAAATCCAGGGAGCTGACTCCTCACCAGCCTCTGCTTTCAGCCAAGGGTGATTGGCAGCACCCCTGGGACCAGCACAGCGTGGGGCTGGTGGGGGGAGGGCTGTGGCAACTGAAGTCCACTTCTCTGGGCCTCTACACCCTTACACATCACTTTGCTGCTGTGTCCAGCAGGACACCATTCCAAGATTTTCCCCAGAAATACATTCCTGGTTTTGTGTCCTGTCTAAA
Organism: Pyrgilauda ruficollis; assembly: GCF_017590135.1. Taxonomy (NCBI): domain Eukaryota; kingdom Metazoa; phylum Chordata; class Aves; order Passeriformes; family Passeridae; genus Pyrgilauda; species Pyrgilauda ruficollis. The sequence continues at coordinate 10,170,892 of NW_024527710.1, forward strand.
TTTAAGTGACAAACCTCTGAGGAAGAGCAGAGCTCACAGGTCTCTGAGTTCAGTTTTCTTGCTATTATTCTCAGTGCTTTGAGAATCCAAGACCAATTCCTTCCTATCTGCAGTTCAGTCACATCTAAACCATTACCGGTTACTCCCTTGTTGCAGAGATCTCCTATTTATTCTTACTGACAGAGCAAGAGTACATTTCCTGGAATAACAGGGCGATGCAATTAGGGAACAGGAAATAATTATGCGCCTTTGCTCTGCCACAAGATACCTCCAAGCCCAAGGTCTCCTCTGCAGGACACGGAGGGAAGGAATCAGGTCTCAGGCAGGTGGTGAGAGCAGGCAGAGCTACTGCAATGAGAGATCTCCATTTTAGAGAGTAAGCCACAAGCTAATCGATGAAGGTCAGGAAGAGGTTTTCCTTGAAGGCTGAGGTGTTCCTTGCTGCTGTTGGTCCTGTGCAAAGTAATGAGTACTAGCAGTGGCAGGGACTGGCCTGGGGCAGCAGCTGCACACAGATTTGTTCATACACAGATTCTCCCCAGGAATCACATCCCCATTTCTTTAACCCTGAAGGCCACTTTGCTCTCTTTAAGAGTTTGTTGCAACAGGAAGCACTTGCCACAGAAGCACGGCATTTTGTCCATCACCTCTGCTCACTGTTGCGATGACAGGTCCTGGGGTGACAAAGAAGGGCTTTGTTCACCTCTGCCCCTCCCTGGCTTCACAGAGGGACCTCACAGGGTCCTCACCCTCACAGGGTCCTCACCCAAAGCACCCTCCCGGCCCATGGTGGAGCACACCTTCCTGGCAGAGAAGAGTCCAGCAATCTCAAGCTTTTCCAAAGCTGTGGGCTCTGGTGTCACGGAATTTCTGCTGGCACCTGTGTCTCCCTGCAGCTGCCAGGGCTGCTCAGGCAGAGGGTGAGACTGCATGAGAGCTGGGACACAGCACCCCAGCTTGTCTGGTCCCTCAGTCACTGCAGAGCTCACCTAGTGACAACCTTGAGTGTCCTTACTTACGTCGTCCCCAGACAGTGCCAATAAAGAGGAGTTTAGACTTCAGACCAAGGAGGGATGTTATTCATTACCAGTAAGCTGACTTTTCATTGCATAAAACATATAATCCAGACTCAAATCAAAGCAAGGTTGGTGCAGTGGCTGGCCAGCCTGTCTCTGGGGGCTTAGCATGTTATTTCAAAGAAAAACCAATCTATTTTTCCTCTCTTTCTTCATTCTGAACATTTGTTGCTCCCCATTCCTCCCCATATTTCCCTGTGCCTTTCATCACTGCCTTGAATTTTGCAAGGGGGGGGGAGCTCTCCTCCTCCCAGGGAATGTGGACAGACCTCTTCTCCCTGGGGAAGGATGCAAAATGTCAGCCTCCAGCCCAGCCCCTGATGCTGCTCATTCAGAGCCTGGAACCAGGTACATCAATAATTCACTGCACGCTTTCCTGAGCCCAGCCATTTGCTGAGCCACTGGCAGCCCTGGTTCCCTTCCTGCTTTCAGGACTGTTTAGTCAGGGTCTGCCTGTGCTGCAACCCACCAACTCCAGCCCTTCTGGCCTCATCACTGGTGTTATCCATCAAGTGCTGATTTCTCCTGCTGGCTCCAGGAAGTATTTTATTTTGAGTCCCTGGCTAGAAAATTGACTGACCAAGGGGCTGGAGCCCCGGGGGCTCTAGACCACAGTCAGGCAGCAATGCAATGCAATATCCTCGGAAATTCTTTGGGTGCCAGCTCAATCAGAAGCCCAGCTTTAAGGTGGAGATGCTGTGGATAAGAAAACCGCTTTCATCTTCCTAGAAACGAAATTCAATGACTATAAAAAGGAGAAAGGACAGGGGTGCTGATGAGATGCCTCTGTGGGCTTCCTGGCAGCTGTGCAGCTTGTTTTATGGCAGTCAAGGCAAGTGATGGCTGGTGCCACATCTCAGCCCAAGGGGATGCCACCTCCTTGGCTGCTCCCACCTGCACACCTTTATGTAGCTGCTCTCCTCTCTCTCCATCATGCCCAAACTCCATCCTCAGCAGAAAGACTGCCTTTCTCTGGGCATCCTCCCCTCTCTTGGATGCTCCCATGCTGCTTTGACATTGCTTTGACTCCCAACAGTCAATGTTGTGCCCTCACTAACACAAGTGACACGGTGGAGCCTTTAGAGATGACAGCAGAGCTTTGCAAGGCCCAGGGAGCACCAGGGAAGTCCTGTGGTGACAGATGAAGATACACAAGGGCAGAAGAAGCTTTATGGCCAATTAATGATGGGAAAGGAACAGGACAGTAAAGTGCAGGCAGACACCAAGCTCCTGCTCCAGCCATCCAGAGGATTTGCTGCTCCGAAGCAGCCAAAGACAGACTTCTCGGCAGCCAAACTCCCTGCTACAGCCTCCATTGTACACTACTCACTGGAAGTGTGGCTGCTTTTGCCTTTCCTATGTTGCTGATGCTGTTCAGAGCAGAGGCAGAAGGGAAAGGACACAGGGAATAACTGCAGCTCCCCTGCCTTAATGCACTTGGGAGCAGAGAAGTCTACTGGCCAGGACAGTTATTCCTTAGCACCCCCATAGATCCAATGTCCAGGACGAGACAGAGAGCACTGTCTTATGAAATATTTGGCCTCACAAGCAAGAGGAGGGACACCTTGATTTGGTTGCCCATGGAGTTTAGCACCATTTTTAGATTTTCCAGTGCCTAGTAAGGTCTCCAACAAAGCACAGACTGGAGTTGGAGCTTTTTGCTGTCAAACTGTTCAAATCCCCTGTGGATTCTCCACTGATTCATTAGCGCTGAGTTATTGCTGTGCTCCTCTTCCAGCAGGGACTCTAATAAAGTGGCTTTTTGCTAGCCAGCCAGTTATTTTATGAAACTTTCCAGAACTGACAAGCTCAAAGACCTCCTTCAGGTGTGACTGCAATTGTCTGTGTACTCAAAAGAGAAATGCAAGGACTGAAAGTACCATCTCCCCTCTCCAAGCACAGGCTGAATTCCAAGATCAGGTGTGGGATGGCTGTTCTAACCCTCATGTCAATCCAGGAACAGCTCTACTTGCCTGTGTGTCTCTGGGGTTGCTCAGGCTGGGATGATGCAGACCCAGACACCCCCTTGTACCTAGACAGAGATTTCTGGTTGTCAGAAGCTGTTGTTACCTTTCTCTACACATGACATTACATCTCTGGCTTGCCAGGGCTGCTTCCCCCAGCCCCTGTAAGATAGCAATGTGCTGAGCCTCTGTCTTGCCACGGAGATTTCAGCACCCTTCCAGCAAATGCATTTGCTGTGCAGACAGCAATTAAGCACAGAGGAGCTGCTGGGCGAAGACCCTTGGCTCCCAGGAGGAACAGCCACCTCTCCAGCACAGAGCCTAAAAGCGCAGACTGCTCCAGAAAGTTACTCAGTCCCACACTGGAGAGATGTCCACCCCAGCCAGGCTGGCTGTCTCAGGGCTGAGCTCAGCAGAAAACAACCTTCCTGGGCCACCACCTCCCCCTTTCAGCCACTGAAGTTCCTACCCCTGAATTAGGGACACTAAAATAAATTTGTTTTTTCAGGCTACAAGAGTATGAATAAATGATGGCAAAGCAAGGGGTAAACAATGCTTCTGTTAGCCTTTAGTATGGGGTCTGCCCTGGCTTTGGAACACGAGTGGATCACAGGGTCCAGCTGGATGGGAAGTTGGAGCCAGGCATTTTGGCAGCTCTACCAAGCTATGGCTCTTCAGCTGCAGTGAGGGCCTTCACTGTCACATCTGCCATCATCCCAGGCTGCTTTCAGCAGTGGGATTTGGGAAGCCAGCCTCACAGTCAACCTGTTTCCAGGAGAGTCATGTGGAGAGACACACGGCAAATCACCCTTCACACAGCAGAAAAGGATTATCTTGCTGTCTGCTTTCCTGGCAGGAGAGCAGGAGGGAGCCTGAATCTTAGCAAAGCTCCTACAAACACAAGGAGCAGGGCAAGATCCAGTCTCAGCCCTGGGCACCTGCCTGCAAATCCACGCATGAGCTGACCTGGTGAGATGTCTCTCCCAGAGTGTGGGTTGGGCTTTTTCTGCTCACACTGGGCTCTTTCAACCCCCTGATCTAAGCTGTAAATAACAGAACCAGACTGTGCTGGGCGGACAAAGACAGGAGGTGATGCCACACAAAGCTATGCAGGGGTGACAGCCTTAGTATCCCATGGGGCTGGAGCTCCAGCTCTGCCTCCTCCAAATCACTCTGGACCCACCAGGAGGGAGAGAAAGAGCTGGGATTAGTCTCTTGTAGGTCATCAAATGGCCATGGAGTGGCTTGAACACCTTTGGAGGAAGGAGAGAGGTTACAGGAAGAAACAACAGGAGAGGCAAACCTGTTGTATGCAGCTTTGCTCCAAAGTCAGAGAGGCACCTCCACCCTCTGTCCCTGGGGGCTGCTTTGGGATGACTCTGCTCTCCCTCTGCCAGCAGACAGAAGATGGGGCATACCAAGCAACTGGGCTTTGAAAACACAGGGACTGGACTCTGTCCTGCCCAGCCTGGTCCCATGGTTGTTGCTGAAGAGAGAGATGGGAATGAATGTGGGCAAAATCTGACTCATTTCTGCAGCCCCTGCATCACTACCATCAACCCCCCCTGCACTGGTGGCCACGCAGGGACCATGAGTCCCTGCTGCTGGCTCATCCCTGCTGCTGTTTCTCTGCTCTGTCCCATCTCCTTGGGCAACGCTACACCAAAATGAATCTGGGCCTCTTCACCAGGGTCATCAGCAAGCTGGCCAAAATCACGGATGACCTCTCCAGGTCTCATTCCCCAGCTCCTAACCCACAATGGAGATAGATGGCTGCCACCCCCAGGCAGCAGCAGCCACCCTGACCCCAGAGAAGCCAGAGGGGCCCGACTGGGCTGGACTTGGGGGACAAAAATGCAGCCGCCTGCATTTATTTTGCCTAACAACAGTGATCCCTCTGTATATTTTCATTCTGTTTTCCTAGGCTCAGCTGCCTCCTCAATGAAATGTTTCCAAAGCAGCCTGGCTTGGCAGCATGCCAGCCCCGGCTGCCAGATGAATGGGCGGAGGAGGAGGGACCCATTCCTCTTCTTGACACAGCATCGCTGCACAAGAGGCCTCTGTTGACATTAGGACTGGCTGTTCCTCCTTTCACGAGAGGATCTGCCCGGCCCTCGGCAGGAACAGCACACAGGGCCAAGGCTTCATGTGACATGAAACTGACATCTGTCCTCCTCCAGGGTGGTGGCACAGCCATGGGTACCAGGGTACCACGGTGCATCCTCCTCCAGGGTGGTGGCACAGCCACAGATAACAGGGTACCAAGGACTGCTAGAACCTGAAGTCAGCCCTTGTTCCTGGCCCTTGACCCCCCAGCTGAGCCAGCTTCCCAACAGGTGAGGATTCCTTGGAGCTCTCTGACTCTACTTACACCATCACTCTCCAAGACATTGGTGATGTAGAGAGCCTGTTTCCTCGCCCAAAACCCCTTTCCACCCCACCCAGAGCAAAGCTCTCCCTCAGCATCACAGGAGTACAGACACTGACAGGATTTGCAGAGCTCCAGGTTCTGGCATCTTTCAGGGGTGAATCCTGTCAGAGAGGCCCCAAGCATGGCACTCCAAACCCTTCAGGTCTTTGGACAATAATATATGGAATAGGATCAGTTTCGCCCTAAAGCCTTGCCCTTACTCGATCATGTAGGACGTCATCCAAACAATGTGACAGCTCTTTCCCACACCTCAACGTCCCTACCCAGAGCAAAATGCCCACCCAAGCTTTCAGGAAATTTGTCTGCTGGGAGGTAAGCAAATGGTAGCTGTTGCAGTGGACTACACACCCAGCACCAGATGGGATCCCTCTCTCTGCCACGGTTAATTGCAGCACTGGTCATCAGTGAGGGAATGCAAATCCCTGTATGCCCCACTCATCACCTGTCACCTCCTTGGCAAGGACACCTTTAGGAGCGGCAGAAGGAAAGGATGTGGAATTCAATACAAGTGCTGATAATGCATCAGAAGGCAAAGAAATTAAAGTAATCAGCATCCTTCCAATCTTCACCTCTTTCCCTGAATGGCTCCTCTGGCATCTTCTGCTGGGGGCCAGCACCCAGCTGAGGTGAGCCAAGGACCAGAGGCTGGATAAGAGCAGCACCCAGCAGCATGCCACAGGAACACAGTCTGCTCCTACCAGCCGTGGCAGGGAGACCACTCTGCCTGGATCTGGTGGAAAAGAGGCCAAGCATGCATCGATAAGATGAATTAGTTGTCTCAGCAGCACCAGCAAAATGAGCGAGAGGAGCTGAGCCCGTGAGGCCCGGCCTGCTTTGTTTCAATTACAGCAGCTGCCAGAAGAAAAAGATAACCTCAATATTGATGGCAGGAGCAGCAGACAGAGGTGCCCTTGCAGGCTACTGGGAGCAGGTAGAGGAGGATGGGGGAGGAGAGATGGAGGAGGGGGAGTAGAGTCTCAGCCAGTACCCTGTGGGAAAGCCTGGCTGGTAAAAAAGACACATCTGATCCCATTGCTCTCATCCCTGTGAGAAACAGCTCTTTTTCACCCTGGTTCTTGTCCCAGTCACTGTGCAGAGCATCCTTCAGCAGAGACAGGGTGCAGAAACCCAGCACTGGGACACAGCACCATGAAAACACTGAGCAGAAAATCATCTCTCTGCTCCCCACTCAGGCTGCAGGGCCTGGAGAGGCGTTGAGTAGGGGTGTGTGGGGATGATGGATGGAGCTGGAGTAAAAGGCAGAGACAGGCCTGGGACACCACAGGTCACAGGTGTGACTGCCTGCCAGGGGCACAGCACCCACTGCCGGGGGTGGGGAGCCCCATGATGTGCCCGCAATGGGGACTGGTCTGGGCACTGGGGACAAGATGCCCATGGTGACTTTGGACTGCATGTGGTGACCAGCAGCAGCTTGGGGCAGGCACCCCAACATCACACCTAGAAGCTGGCACCTATGGAGGTGCCAAGCCAAACATCCTCCAAGCAGCACAGTGTTAATGTCCTGGACTCCCATCCTGGGAGGCAGCCAGAAGATAGGAAGAGATGGGGTCTTCTCTTGAAGAAGACTTCTCTTCAGTCTTCAACCCCTTTACCTCCAACTCCTGCTCAGGGGATGTAAACCATGCCTGGCTGCTGCACTTTGGGGTCTACATCACCAGCCCTTTGTCTCTCCCTGTGCCCAGGGCACAGACTTGCACTGAGCAAGACATCCCCGGGGCCACCAGAGGCCAAACGGAGCAGTGGTCACTTCACAGAGGTTTTATTCGCACTCCGGACATCCACGCTGCCCTCCCACCTCACTTACCCCCAGGGCAGACCTCAGGATCCTCACCCTGTCCTCCCGGAGCTGTGCACGTTGCACACAGCCCCTGGGTCTCCAAGAGGGGACAAGGCCACCATCTTGCGGCCACCCAGCCCCACTGCACATACCCGTGTGCACGGTCTGTGGGGATGGGACAGCCACGGGGTACAGGGTTTGGACCGCGGGGAGCTGCGACATCCCACCGCTCCTCGTGCCCTCAGTCCCCTGGGACCATGTCCTGCGGGGCACACGCTGTCCCTCCCCTCGCTCCCTGGCCAGGAAACCCAGGGATTCCAGCACACCCACGAGTGTCTGGATGGGCAGAGGATGCCAGCAGTGCTGCTCCCATCCCAGCTCTGGCCCCTCCAGCCCCGCCCTGCTGCTCTGTGCAGTGTCAGCCAGCAATGACCAGGGACCTCCTGGTTTGCACAGCGGGCTTCATTGAGCACAGAAAGGCAGGCAGTGGCAGATGAAAGCTCAGAACTGAGCCCTGGGGCTGAAAATGCAGCACTGAGCAGGGTCCGAGGGGAATTTCCATCCCTATCACAGCGTAGGAGGGCAACCCACAGGGGGTTTGCTGGAGGGAGTTGTTAAACCAGCGCTGCTGGTTACCAGCAGCCCAAAGCAAGTCCTTCCATGCCTCTGTGAAGTGAGTTGGGGTCGTCTGCACACTACTGGGTTCTGCAAGGCTGCCCAGCCTGGTTTAATGCTCATCCCTCTCCTTCTTCTTCTTCCCCTTGTGATGGAGCCGGCCATGGTCGCCGTGGTGCTGGTGGGCATGGGTAGCAGGTTTGTGGTCCTCACTTGGGTTTGTGTCTCTCTCGCTGTTGACCTCGTGATGGTGGTGAGGATGGAGGGGCTTGTGGTGGTGGATGGGGGTCTCTGACTCCATCCCCTCATGTTCAGGAAGGGAGCTCGGGGTTGCAGGGCCCTCCATGGTGCTGTTAGCCTGAGGAAAGTAACACAAGGGCTGGTGTGGTATGGGAACGCCCACAGAACCCAGCAGAAAGCCTGGGAGCACAGCTGTGAACCGGGAAGAAGGCAGACCAGCATTCATCAATCAGAAAACTGTGGGTCAGAGCAAATGCTCTCCAGCCCTGGCCCAGGGCACAGGGAGGACAGGAGAGGCTGAAGCACACAGGGCACAAGCCTCTACACTTGTGTCCCTTGGCTCAAGCTGCCTGTGGTCCAGAAACGGGAATTAGCATTCAGTATTTCTGGATGTATTTGTCTCCTGGGAAGTGACTAATCGCCTGCCAAGCTCAGAGCTACAGCCTTTTCTTTGCTCTGAGCTTGCCACCTCTGCATCCACTGCCTGCCCTTTCTTATATGGGAACAGTCCTAGTTAGCATTCCCAGACATAGGATATGACCCCTTTAGTCAATTCCTTTTCAACCGGAAAGCTCTGACCTATTTAAGTGCCCTTATTCCAGACCTTCCATCACCTTCCCTCTCAAACACATCTGAGGGCAGCTGCCAACCCAGAGCCCATCCCCAACACGGTGATAAGGTTGCTCTTGCTGATGTGCAGTGCCAAGGACAGCAGGGATCCCGGCTGCAGCCAGCATTCCAGCTCTTACCTCCTGGGTAGTGTTGGGGTAGAGGGAGCAGTTGCCACAGAAGTCCTTGATGTGGCTGGAGCGGATGGCTGCCTCCACATAGGGGAAGTGGAGGAAGCTGAAGGGCAACTGGATGTGGAAAGCCAGGCGGCCACACCTGCGGGGAGAAGTCATGGCCTGGCTCAAGACGGGGGTCTGGAATCCCCTCAGCCCAGCCACGAGAGGGAATTTTGGAAGCCCATCAAACGCTCTGTAACGCCCATTAAAGCCTCAGGCGAGTCGGGGGACACTCACCGGTCATAAACAAGGAAGTCGTCCTTGTCACCCCCCAGGACCTGCCAGACGTCAGGGTCCTCCTGCTCCGGCTGGAAGACGGGGACGCCGGGCGGGGCATGGCGCCGCAGCTCCGGCAGCATGGCGCGGGACAGCGGCGCCTTCTCGTTGACGATCATGTAGCGGACATGGGCCGTGCCCTGCCGGGCCAGCCGCTCCCGCAGGCCCCCGAGGCTGCGGCAAGGAGGCGCTGGGAGGGGCTGCCGGGGCAGGGGCTGCCGTCCGCCCCCGAGGTGGCGGGGAGTGCTGTGGGGAGGGGGAGCGCGGCTCACCTGTGGGCCTGCCTCAGGCAGAACTGTCAGCTGGCCTTCAGCAGGGCCACCACCGTCACCTGCCCTGCCGCCCCCTCCATGGGGCTCGAGCCATTGATGGTCCAGGCCGGTGCCTCCTGGCAGATCCGGCTGCTGTTGGCCGTCTCCTCGGAGGCCGAGGCCAGCCCCAGCCCCAGCCAGGCGGCCAGGGCCAGCACCAGCAGCCCCATCCTGGACCCCGGCCCTGGCAGAGGGACACGGGGTGTTACTCTCCTCCCAGATCCACTGCAACCCCAAAATACCTCCCTGCACCCAGCTCCAGGACAGACAAGGGCTGTGGACAGTGTTGGCCTGATCCTGGCACTGGGACCCCCATCCCAGGGGGCAAGGAAAGGGGGACAAGATGGGGAATTGGGCTCCTTGCTACTGTCTTTTGTGGGCACCCAGTGCCACAGCATCCTGTTCTCCCCTGGCAGTGAACATCCACTCCACATCTCAAGAGGCGAAGGTGCTCCTCCTCCCACAGGCCTTCTCCATTTCTTTGATCCCTCAAAACAAACCCAGCCCCAGAGAGAGGACTGTCTTTGCCCCAGAAGGGAGCAGGGATACAGCCCTCATCATCTCAGATGCCAGTGAGCAGTCACTGGGACAGAGATAGTTTCACCTTCAGGTCACCTTGAGAGTCCTTGGTGCCCCACAAAGTGCTTTGGGGGTACACAGAGCCTTTAAAGCCCTTGAGTCTCCCAACATCTGCCTGAAGCCCTGTTCTCCAACAGCCCCCTAACTCTGTCCACCCCAGGATATTCCCCATCCCTTTAATACCCAGCACACTCAATGGGCAAGGGGGAAGATATGGGTCTGGAGGGGATAGTGTGGGGAGGGAGCAGGGAGCTGCAGGATCTGCTCAGGGTGGATGTGCCCCCACTCCCCAGCCCTCTCCCCGCGAGAACGAGCCCTCCATACCGCGCTTCTCCTCGCTGCCGTCCTCCCTCGCTCCGGGCCCCAGCAGCTTTCAGCAACTTCCAGCTGGCCCTGGTCCCCCTTTTATCTCCTGACCACTCTCCCCGCCCAGAAGGGAGGAGAAGAGCCTGGCTGGAGCGGGGACTGCGCCCCGGCCACCCCCGCCTGCCTCGAGGGGACAGCGACAAGGCAGGCACTGTCCCGGTCGGTGCCATGTGGCCTCGGGGTGCTGCTGCCGCAGCCCAGCCCAAGCCGTGCCGGAGCAAAGCGGTGCCTGGTGCCGGGCTGACGCCGCAGGGTGACAGGCGGTGCTGCACGAAGAGATGGACACAGCGGCTCCAAACCTCGCAGGCACAGCAGGGCCGGGGGACGTTGCCAAGGACATTGCTTACCCCAAAGGGTTGCACCACCACGGTGGGGTGACCTCCAACAGTGCCATGCCTGCACAGGTGCCACAGGAGCCGACAGTGCCATCTCGGCTACGCTGCAGGCAAAAAGATGGTGCCTCCCATACACACCGGGGTGCTGGAGCTCCCTGCCCTGTGGGGTGTCACCTCAAAAGCCGGGCTGTTCTGTTGTGCCCATGGCCGTTCTCAGGCCAAGCGTGGCCCCACAGCAACTCCCCAGTGTCCAGTTCCATGCCTCCTGTCCGGCCCCACACTGGTGGGGCTGTGGTAGTGTCGGTGCTTCCTTGGGAAATCACAGCGACACTGGATTCCACCCCCCAACCAAACAAGAAGAGCTCACCACTCTGGCAGCACAAGGACATCTCTGCAAATATTTGAGCAGTTTATTGTACCTGGGATCCGTACAAAAACATGATAAGGCGGGGAAGGGCAAGCAGCCATAGTCACAGCGGGGGCAGAACATGATCCCAGGCACACACAGAATGGGAATTCGTTTGAAAACAGCAGGGGGAGAGGGGATCGCTGCTGAGGGGCTTGAGGGGCCCAGCAGTGTCTGCAAGGATGTGGGGCCGCGGGCTGGGCTGGTGATGAGTCCCTCATGACTGACACCGGACTTTCCGCCGGGCTGTCACCCCCCACCCGCACGCTGTTCCCTCCAAGTCCCCACCGGGTACCCCAGCACTGAGCAGGGGCGCGTTTCCCCCGTTCATGTCCCGGGACTCGGGCTGGCAGGGAATGACCCTGCACAGACACGAGCTGTGCCCCGGGGAGCCCAGGCCACCGCCTGCCAGGCGCTTCCCTCTTCCCCTCGGCTAATCCCGAGCCGGGGTGCCTGCGGTTTTCAGCCTGGGCGGCTTTTCGCCCGCAAACCGCGGCACCCGCAGCGGGCAGCGCGTTCTCCGTGTGCCGGCCCCATCTCTGCCCGGGGCGATTTCCCCGCTCCCCCACCGGGAGCGCTCCCGCGGCCGGCCCGGGCCGTGCCGGCGCCGTGCCCGGCGCGCCGTGCCTGGTGCATGCCGGGGCGGAGCGAGCTGAACCGCCCCCGCGCCGGCGCTGCCCGGCGTCCCCTTCGCCCGCAGCCTTGACCCCGGTGAGCCGCAGCCCGAGGGCGAGCGGGGTCCGCGGGCACGGAGGTGGCGGGGCGGGCGCGGGGAGCGGGGCCGGCGGGAGCGGAGCGGGGATCGTGCCGGTGCCGCGGTGCGCAGCGGGAAGCAGGGCCGGAGGCAAGGAGCGCCGGCCCCTGCCCATGTGCTCGCCGGGCTCCACGCGGTCCCTCCGCTCTGGGCTGGTGGGAAGGAGCTGGGTACACACAGCCCCTTCAAGCGGGCAGGTGAAAGGGAATATTTCAGCAGGTGTGTGGCCCCCAGCCCACTGCACACCTGTGAGGACTGGCCAGAGCGGCTCGTGCATGCCATGGGGTCTGGAAGCCTCAGTGGGTGCTCTGGAGAGGTGATTCCGATGGGGGTTTTGGGCAGATCTTTTTTCCCCCTTGAGCATCACAGGTATTTGGATGGATGGGGAGGAAGGTCACTTTCCCGAAGTGTCCCTCCTCTGTGCCCCTAGGGCAAGGTCATTGTTCCCGGACTGTTGCAGAGAGCGTGGTGGCTCCACGCTGTCCTTGTTGGGGAGGGGAAGGGCACATCAGCCTGTCACGACCCCAGTGCTCCCCTCCACTGGAGGGACACACCTGACAGGCGCTGGGGCAGCACAGGAGCGCTTTAGCTGTAACCAGTGTGTTGCTCCATATTTACCAGTCTATGTTCCTGGTACAGGACATTCCCACCATAACCCTTGTCCCCATAATCTTGATTACACGTGCAGCACACCTCCTCCACTGGGAATCCCTGCTGACCTCCCTGCGGCACTCCCAAAGGACACATGGCTCCAGAGGGGACCCGCAGGGCTGCACCCAGGGCTTGGGGCTTTCCTGCTCTGGGACCTCAAGCATGGGGCAGGGCAGCAGAGTGGAAGGCTGGCAGGAAGGCTTGGCATCCTTGGGCAGCTCTTTGTAGCTGGTCCTGAAGGTGGGTGGCCTTTCACAGTGCAAATTGGCTCCTGAGACCCACTTATTTAAAAGCACACATTTAAAAGGTGTGAGTTTACACACACATGCATCTGTGCTTGCAAACACAGATGGGCTCTGTGCAAGGTGGGGGGAATGGCTTTTCCCCAGGGCCAGCAGCCCCCCTGACCCCCTGCGTCCTCCCTGCAGCCATGGCAGCCTTGCTGAGCCGCCCCTGCTTCATCTCCCTCCACCTGCCCTACAGGCAGGGCTGGGGCCAGCACCTGGCCAACACCTTTCGCTTCCAGCCAGTGGCCGTGCGGGAGACGCCGCGTGTCCGGCAGCTGGCCTTGCAACGGGAATCTGCCATCTTCCTCGTCAACGAGCGCCTGACACCTGCCAGCACCTCATCCCGTGACTTCCTCTATGATGTAGATCCCCAGCCCACCTTGGGCACGGCCTCCAACGTCTGCTTTGAGGTGGATGATGTGCCGGGGCTCTGCAAGTGGCTGCAGAGCCAGGGATGCTCCTTGCTGGTGCCCCCCACTGAGCTGAGTGATGACGCTGGTTCTGTCACCTACGGCGTGGTGAGCTCTGTCGTGGGCAACATCAGCCACACCCTTTTGGACCGATCCTGTTACCGGGGTCTCTTCCTGCCTGGCTTCCAGCCCATCCAAGGAGCCCCCTCAGCCACAGGGGATGGGATCAAGATCACTCACTTTGACCACATCACGTATGTCTGCCCCCGGGGCGGGGCCCGGGCGGCTCTGGACTGGTACCAGCGCTGCTTCGGCTTCCACCGCTTCCTGCTGAACCCCCAGGAAAGGCCGGCTGAGGGGTATGTGCTGGGGGGGCAAGGGGTGGGCATGCTGCTCCTCGCACTGCAGAGTGCCCAGGGCACCCCAGCCCACGGCTGCAAGCTGGTCTTTGCCGAGTCCCTCTCCCAGAGTGGCACCAACCAGGTTGACACGTTCCTGGAGCAGCACGGCGGGGCTGGGATCCAGCATGTTGGCCTCTGCACCACTGACATTGTCAGCACGACCAGGGCTCTGCAGCAGCGGGGGGCACGGTTCTTCACACCCCCCACCATGTATTACAGCCAGGGGGGCAAAGCGGAGGAGATCCGAGGAGCTGGGCAGGACCCCCGTGTGCTGGCAGAGCTTGGCATCCTCCTGGACACCACAGTGCATGGGGACAAGGGCTGGCCAGGCTCTGATGCCACAGAGAGCCCCTCTGGAGAATATTTGATGCAGATCTTCACCCATCCCATCTTCTCCGAGGAGACCTTCTTCCTGGAGCTCATTGACCGTCGGGGAGCGCCCGGCTTTGGGGAAGGCAATATCCGGGCGCTGTGGAAAGCTGTGCAGGTCTACATGGACCAGCAGCAGTAGTGCAACGCTGCAGTCCCCCTCCCTCAGCTCCCCATCTTCTCCAGTCCAACCCTGGGGCAAGGACCGTAGAGATCCCATCCCTGGCATGGCCCAGGTGAGCAGGGACCAAGGGTTGGCTCCAGATCAATCCAGAGCCAACTCAGTGTGGGAACAAGATGCTCAGGGCCGAGTCCAGCAGGGGTGCGAGCATGCCCCAGGATGGGTGGGATTGCTCCCCTGCCCTGCATTCCCAGTAATTTATCAACCACACATAAAGAACTTTCTGCCTTAGTTTCAGCTTAATTTATTGAGACATGAGCCTAGAGCATGGCCAAGAGTGTGCTGGCACAGAAACACCCCCAGACACAGAGATGAGGGGCTGCCTGAGGGGAGTGGATAATCCAGAGGCCATGGATTATGGCCACTTACTGGCAGCTACCACCCACAGCATGACCAGCCCTGCGGGGCGAGTGGTGGCCTCTTCCTCCTCTCAATTAAAGAATTAACTTACAGGCACTGCTTTGGGTTTTTAATCCTCCTGTTTAAGACGTGCTGAGTGCCAGGTAAGGATGAAATGGCCATTTCCATCACTCAAAGTGGGCATATCACTAAAATTGAGATCGCTGCACCTTGCACCCCGCCAGGACTGTCCTCTGTCCCTGCCAGCCCCCAGCACTGTGCATTTGCAAGGGTGCACCACACTCAGCATGAAGAGTGCTGAGCAGCCCAACAGAAAAATTATAAAAGGAGGATGAAACCCTACAAAAAGCCCTGGAGGCAGTTGTTCAGCCCCAGGGAGGAGCAGCCTGTGGGCAGGAGCAGCACAGTCCTTGGGGGCTGATATCTGCCCTTGCAGGAGGGGTGTTCTGGGTGCTTTATTTGGGGTCACCAGCAGTTAATGCTCAGCCAAGGGGCTCTTGGGTCCATTAGTGAAGAAATCTGTGCTCTCCCCAGCCCAGATCTAAGGGTCTTGTTGGCTATCTTCAAATTCTACTACAGGCTGCTCAACACTCCCAGCTTAGCACAGTGCAACACAGGCAGTCACTTAAAAAACCCCACGCACTTAAAATTTATTTTCAGGTCCAGTAAAAACAAGGGAGGGTACAGCAGCAGCCCCAGTCACTGGCTGGGGCATGAGATGCAGGCAGGGGACAGGGCTGCAGGAGCCATGTGGCTCCCACTGCTGCAGAGAAACCCCTGCTGCCCTGAGTCCCCAGTGCCAAAGTGGTGGCAGTATGGGGCTGAGTAGCACCAGGAGGGCTCCATCCAAGGAGGGAGGGCAAGTCTGGCTCCAGGATTAAACCAGGACCAGTGGCACCAGGCACAATGCCCACGGGGGAGGCAGGGGAAAGGAAGAGTGAGAAACCATTGTAGTGCCATGTCCTGGGCTTGCTACAGCACAGGGACAGCACTGCCAGGCCCTGGGCAGGACTGAGCCCAGTGAAGGCTCTGGTATCTCACACGAGGAAGGTCAGTGCCTCACGGGCCCGTCGGTGCCCGGAGAAAGGCGTGGATGGAGAGCTGTGTCCCAGGGCAGGGGCTGCCTGCTCCCTGTGCTTTTGCCCCCCGCTTCCGCTTGGAGCCCTGCAGGAGACACAGCAGGGCTCAACCAGACCCCAGGGGCCCCCACAGGCTCCAGGAATCCCCCCTGGGAACTGGGGACACCCAGGGGCAGTGCCAGTCAGGCAAGTTCCCCTGCCACAGGCTGGGGATGCTGCTTGGCCCAAACTCCAGGGCACCTTCAGCACAGCACACCAGAGGCTGTCCCACAGCACTGGAGCCCCAGGCACCCTGGAGCACTGCTCACCTTGACAGGGCTGCTCTCCTTCCTGCACTGCTTCTCATGAGCTTTCAGCACCTGAAGGAAGAACAAGAGAGTCCAGAGCTGAACAACAGCTGGGACAGCCCAGAGAAGCTGAGGGGATGCCAGGGGTTTTCTCAAGATAACTGAGGGAAGGGAGGAAAGGCCCAAGGACCCCCCATACCTTCTTCATGGCTGTGGACACGGCCGAGGTATGGAACTCATCCTCTGTCACCCAGCGGGATGGGGACAAGGCAGGGTCCAGGGTCACATCCCCATCTAGGTGCAGGGAGTAGACCACGTACGTCTGGTGGATGTGGGAGAAGACGTGGATGACCTGTGAGGGGATGGAAAGACACACGAGATGGGCAGCTGGCAGGCAATGGGGGATGCAAAATGCACTGAGCCTGCCAGGGTCCTGAGCAGTGGGGCAGAGCTTGGGAGGGCTGACAAGTGGGGAAGGGAGACCTTTCTTCTGTGTGCTACATCCCCATGGCTGAGCACAGGGGACTCGCTGCATCCCTCCAGCTCCAGGCTCACCTCTCCAATAAACTGCAGGCCTGCTGCTGCCACGGGCCGCCCTATCCAGGCCTGGAGGTGATCAGCCAGCTCCTCCCTCTCCTTCTCCTCCTGCAGATCTTGAGCCAGCAGGAGACTTGGGAACTCCCAGAGTCCAGCCAGGAGACCTGGGAAGGAGGCATGACAGAAATATGAGACAGCAAGGGACACGTCCAGGGACACTGAGCCTCATCACAGCCCCAAAGGGCTCCTTTCCCCACCCCAGCAACCAAAGCCGCTCTCTCTGTCCCTCATGAGGTGGGAAGGGGCTGTGTGGTGCCTTCATCCCCCCCCTTCCCAGCCCCATTACCTGAGCTGGGTCTCTGCACAATGAGGTATTCTGGGGCCCCGTGGCAGCCCCTCCGCTCCAGCACACACGTGGCCGTCCGCATCACCCGCGGCGGCTTCTTCGCTGCTTTCCGGGGAAAGTTGGTCACCCCCAGGCTGCTGTCCCACGGCTCCGTGGCTGGGGGGCACAGGGGACAGTCCCCAACACCTGCAAACACCAGTGTAACAGTTGCTGCAGGGCTCAGACCTGGAGCCACAACAGGGATCTCCCCTCATGCTTACCACAGTCCTCAACATCAGGCACTGGGGGGGCTTTTCCAAGCAGCTTCTGAGAGGCAAAGGCCAGCTCCTTCTCCACCTGCAAGGGTGGACAGAAGTGAGGAGAGGCTCATCTGCCAGCCCACCTTGTCCCCAGGCATGGCAAACCCTCGGGGCCACACTTACTCTGCGCCATGCTTGGCAGTGCTGCTTCACCGGGCACTCCCCACACAGTGGGGATTTGGGCACACACACAGTTGCCCCAAGCTCCATCAAGGCTTGGTTAAAATCCCCTGGGCGACTCCTGTCCACCAGGACATTGGCCATGTCCCTGGAGAAACAGCAGTGAGAGGCACAGGGATCTCTGGGGAGAGCATGCCAGGACCTTTGCCTGCCTCCTGCCTGTCGGGGGGAAGCTCCTAGGTGGGCACAGGCAACACAGCTCCTTTCACCACTGCTCCCAGCAGCACCAACTTCCCAAGAGTTCCCACACTCCACACCTGCCTCCCTTCACAGGCTCAGCTCCCCAAGGCTCCTGGGTGATCCTGCCTTTAAGCCACAATCAGCACAGCTCCAGAGACAGAGCATTTCCCTTACCAGAGCCGGTCGATGACAGCCGGGCTGCTGGAGTCGGCACCAACGCATCGCAGGCGGCACAGGACCCGGATCACATTCCCATCCACAACTCCTGTAGCCTGGCACCAGGAGCTGGCATTACCATGCTGGGAGGTGCTCCAGACAAAGAAGGGAGCTGGGATGCTTCCAGGATGGAGAGCGACACACACGAGGCCAACCCACAGGTCAAGCTGGGTGGGGGCTGTGATGCATCCCAAAGTTGGGGGAGAGCCAAGCACAACCCTGGGGAGCCTTTGGCTTGTGAGACCCAGCAGCAGGAGCTGTCAGGAGTGGGGCTGGGCAGGCGAGGGGGAGACGTGCCCACTGTCACCAGCTCTCACCTGTCCGTAGGAGATGGATGCAATGGCTCCCGCCGTGTATCGGCCCACGCCCGGCAGCAGCTTCTGCAGGTCCTCGGCCGTCCTGGGCATCCGGCCAGCCAGCTCAGACACCACCTGGCAGGGAAGGGGCCAAGCTCAGAGAAGCAGCTGGGGTGGTGTGTGCAAGGAACCCATTCTGCCCATGGGAAGATGGGATCCCAGCCTCTGCAGCCTTGTGCCAGCAGCACAGCCCCAGTGAGGCAGGGCAGACATGAGCCAGCACCAGCCCAGCAGCCACAGAGGGCTTCAGAAATGCCCCTTCCCCCCAACTCCAGCACCTTCCTTGCTGCTTCCTGCAGACGCTTCCCTCTGGAGTAGTAGCCAAGCCCAGCCCAGAGCTCGTTCACCTCCTGCTCCCAGAGACACAGCACAGTGTTAATGGAGGGCCACAGGGCAGGGAGAGCACCCGGTCCCAGCGATGCTCACCTCCAGGGACGCCTGTGCCAGAGCCTGCAGCGTTGGCCACTTCTGCAGGATAGGGGGAAAGGGACAAGTCAGGGACAAGCAGAGTTCTGCCACTGGGCATCTGCCACAGGCAGTGAACAAGGTCTCCAACAGGGGCAGCCTGTGGGCACAGGACAGTGCAAGGAGCAGTCACCTGCATCCAGCGGGTGTAGTAGTCGATCACCGTAGCCACCTGTGTCTGCTGGAGCATGATCTCGGACACCCACACTGCAGGGAGCAGGGCAGGGGTCAGAGCAGAGGCACCAATCCACCCACACCTCGTGCTGTGGCCACGTTAGCACTGGCTACAAACCCTGCGCAGCATCCAGCGCATGGGACACCCTCCCACCCCGCAGGAGCTCCCCCAGGCCCAAGGTGGGTTCTCCAACCCCCCAGTGCTCTGCAAGGGGAATCACTGGCTCTCGTGGCCACCTCAGGCAGGATGGCACACAAAGCCACGCCTCACACAGCCAGTCCCTGCTCCTCACCTGCATATCCCCGTCTGTCGGCATCCGGCTCCGTCGCTGCCTGGAAGGGGAAGAAGATGAAGCGTGAGAAAGAAGGTGACACAGGACCCCACTGCAGAGGGGACCTGCGTGTAAAATACAACAATCCATGGTGTGTTCTGAACACTGCAATGGAATCTGAAATTTAAAAAAATATTTCCCCCAAGCACTCAGAAGTTCTGAGTTTGGGTTAATCAAGTGACAGCCAAAGCACCTTCTTGCTGATGAAATCTCACATGGAGAGTTACTTAGGAGGTTAAAAAATCCCACAGAGACCTATCCCATACCCGAGCCCGCCTGCATAGGAAGCAACTGAAGACAGATATAAATCCCACAGAGGAGCTGTGCAGATCCCACCATTCAGACTCTGCTGTAAAGCTGATGCCCATGCTCAGCACCACAATGACTCTCGAGCCACTGCTGCCAGGCTAAGCACACAACAGGCAGGAGCTCTAAAAAAACATCCAGCAGGCTTAAAACAAATACATGGGAAACCTTCTCCATGCAGCACTTGCTGCTTCAGGGTATCATAGAGGCAGGAACAAAACAGGATTAAAACACAGCTAGACTAACCTTGCCAGAGATAAGTACTCCTCTTGAAGGTTACATTTGAGAAGCGTGCCCTTCTTTTACTCTTCATACCTAGGACTGGCTCCAGACCCCCCACCACAACACAGCCATGACTAGCTGGGGGCACTTCCATGCATGACCGGTCACATCAGCCAGGCTCCCTAAGGCAGTGTAAGTAGTTCCCCATTCCCTCTTCCCGATGTCTCTCCTTACCAGAGCCCTCCAGGGAAGGTCCCGCTTGCATCGGTCGTACCAGGCGAGCAGATTCCGGCGCAGGGCCTGGACCTCAGCCGGGTCGCTGAAGAGATGCCGGGCGGGCGGCGGAGCGGGCGCTGCCGCCGGGGCACCTGCCGGGAGAGCGGCGCCAGGTCAGGGCACGGCGGGAGACGGCGAAGGGCTGCGGGGCTCAACCGCAGCAGAGGCGGGAGCCCGACCGAGCCGCTGCCGGGTGGACGTGCACCGAGTACCGGGCTTTACGGGGAGCCAGCAAGCACCGGAGACTGCCCGGGCTGGCGGTCCGTGCCCCGGAGAGAACACCCCACACTCCCCCAGCCCTCCCGCTGCCGGGCACCTCCGCGGGGCGACGCGCGCTTCCTGCTCCGCCCCTGGGGCGGGGCCGCGCTCCCGC